>NC_018312.1:474836-529427 GCF_000234665.1 Leishmania mexicana MHOM/GT/2001/U1103
CTCAGCCGTTTGCCTCATCGTTCGCAACGTTGTGTTTCGTGTGTCCATGTCTGTGTGCTGCTGGTGCTGGTGGTGGCGGCGTCCAGTTTGGGCACACAGCAAAAACGGGAGAACAGAGGATGACCTACGCAAACGAGGAAGATGCGAACGAGCGAGCAGGCAAACGACAAACGGCAGCACGGAGCTCGGCAACCGCGCGTTGCACGTCCGCTGTTTTGATTTCTTTTTTCTGGCCCGATTCGCTCCTGCTCCCAAAATGACAGGGGGGTGGCGGGGGACTGGACACACCCCTCAGCGCGCGGCATCCCAGCGTCCCGTACCCACCCACACTCTGTGTGGCTGGGGAGGCTAAGTAAGCCCCCTCATCACTGCCAGATGCCGAACCGCTTCCGGTGGTGAAATGGTAAGGCGTCTACGACGAAGGGGGCGGGCAGATCAGGGCAATGCATCGCTGCAGATGTTAGCGGCCAGGTCCTGGGTGGCGTTGCGTCGGAGCGACCTGCGACAGTGATGTTTGCAGCACCCGTATATTGGGCGGAGCGTCAGCGTGACTTGAGCGTATTCCACCCAGCCCTCACTGCCTACTGGTGAAGGGACCCGGAGCCACCCCGAGGGGGATACACCGGGGGGCGGCTGTGAGGCGACCTGCGAGGCGGGTGGGCGGGCAGCGTTAGAGGCAGGGGGCCGTGCTTGGATGACTGACTCGGTGCATCGCCGTAACGCGTGCGTGTCCAGGGCCGCTTCGTACCAGGTGAATGGGGCCTCTGACGGACCGTCTAGCGTGCAGACAGCATGCTCTGTGTCGGAAAAGGGACACCTTGGAAGGCAAAACAAGAAATGCGGCTTGCTCTTCCCTCTGAAGGATGCAATGGTCTGTGCTCCGGTTTTCGGCGCTGATGATTCCTGCTCGCGTCGTTGGCTAGCGGGTTTCTTTGTGTGTGGGCGGGGCTGATCCGGTGATGAGGGATACAGAGTTGCAAGGAGACGGGAGAAGAGGAGAACAGCGGTTTGACGCGGCGGGTTGCACTGTGTAAGGGGACGAGTTAGTCCCTTGGCACATGCGTCGTCTGTCTCTCTTGCGCTCCAAGGCATGGATGGGATAACCCGCAGTGCAGGGTGATGGTGCTTCCTTGATGTTGGCGGACGGACTCCCTCGTGTCGTGTCTACGGAGGCAGGCTGCCCCCCCCCCCCCACACACACACCCACACACCCGAATTGTGAGAGGGGATCATAGATGTGAAAAGGCTTCCAAAGCGGACGGAAGTTTTCTGGCGAGAAAGGTGTCGGCTGTGCCAACTGTTTTTAGCCTCTTGCCGTTTCTCTTTACCGGGGACCTTTTTTGTCTATGCTGACGCCTCCCTTGTGGAAGCCTATATATGTCTCTGCGCCCCGCTGCACTCTCGCTCCTCGTTGCCCTCCCCGCGCTTCTCCCCCTTTTTCCACTCCTCCATCCCACAAAAAAGGGTGAGGAACAGCGAACTTCTCCCCCGTGACGAGGGTTGATCTGCGCCCTTTGCGGGAGACGTGCCTTGCGCTTCCTCCACGAAGACGACTGCGACACCCGACGTCCCGCCCCTTCCGCTCTGCGACTCACGCCGAGATAAGAGGAGGAGATTAGGTCGATTGGCGTATTGCAGCTGGCTGAGGTGGCAATCAGCGCCGTTGTCCACCTCTCTCCCTCTCCGTGGTGTATTCTCGTTCGTTCGGTATTCTTTTCTCGTAAAGGGCCCTTTCCTACTCCCTCCACCTTCCCCCAATGGCGGACCGGTGCGACGCCAGCCCGCTGCCCCTGCGCGCGCTGCTCAGGGCTCACGAGGTGGTTGCGGCAGGGCGTGTGGAAAACGTGCTGCAGATGCCGTCGCCCATCTACACGGCCATTTTCGTGGATGCGCATCACGCACTCATAGGAGCCGGCGGCGGTGGCCGGCGCTTCGGCATGCCGAATATTGCCCTACTGTTGCGGGTGCAGTCGCTGAGCAGCGCGTCGACGGCGGACCCCATCACGAAGGCACCCGCTACGCCTTCGGCGCCAGCAGCAGCCGCGTCGCCAGTGTGGAGCTTCGCAGCAGCGGTGGATCTCGGTCCAGACGACATTCCGTGGTGCACGTCATCTTTTCTTCCCTTTGAGGCGAGTGCGCAGGACGGGAAAGCACTCAACGGCGCGTCTACCGAACCAGCGGCACTGGACTGGTCCGATGCCCAGCGGCGCGTCCTTGACGGCATCGTCGGGTTTGTCGCGCTCAGCACCATGACGTCCCTCTTACTTCTCGGTGTTTTTCGCGGCCCCGAGCCATCGACCTCGCATGCCACGGAACCCTCTGCAGCCAGCGCACCCGCCAGCACTATCGGAGACGCGGAGTCGCGCCGCTACCTCCGCCAGCTGGCCCGCATCGAAGTGCCGAGTGACGCAAAGAACCCTGACAAGAAGCCCATCGCGCTAGTCCAAAACCTGGTCCTTGTCTCACACGATGACAATGGCGTGCTTGCGTTCGCTCTCATTGATCTCGTGCCGGACAGCTTTGAGGATGAAGACTTCGACGCGTACAGGGTCAGATACGCTGACCAGACTGGGAACGGTGCTTCTGGCGCGGCTCTGCAACGACGCGTTCCGCGCGTGCGAACTGAGGCCGCCCCTGTGGCTTCATGGCAGCTGCCTGCGCGTGTGAATGATTTGAGCGTGAACCGAGTGTGCATCGTGCAAGCCGACCTGAGCAACGGGGCATCGTCGTCGTCGCCGCGGCCCTGTAAGGCGCACCTGCAGGAGCATCTCGTTGCTGCCGCCTTATTGCTGAACAAGACGCTGGTGCTGAGCACTGTACGTCTGCGGCGCCGCTACACCCGCTCGCGTAGTCACAAGGCGTCTGCCGTTCAAGAAGAAGAAACCACCGCTGAAAAGATGCAGACAGAGGCCAAGTGGGGCACTGCGGCGGCTGCCACCATGAGTACCGTGTTGACCTTGACGGAGGATATGCTTCCGCTACCGTTCAAGCTGCTGACCTCCTCTCTTCGCCTGGTGCGTCTCTTCGGCTGGGGCGACATCGACGCCGCCCAGCAGGCCGATATGCGGCGTCGCCTCACGTGGCAGTCTCTGCAAGCAGGGGGTGCGCCGACGCACGGCCCGCTGTGCGGCATCATGGTGGCGGCCTACAACTCCGTGGGGAACGAGTCGTACGTAATTCACGGCGCGGTAGAGGTGACGCCACTAACGTCGTCTGTCCCATCCTCCTCTACATCGGATAGTATCGTGCCTCTGGGTTTGAAGGTGCAGTGGACGCGGAAAGACCCAGCCCCGGTGCTGAGTGACGCCATCACGTCGCTGGCTGTTTACACGGACGGGCCCCCGGGAGAGTATGACGCCCGGGTTTCAGCAAACCCTCTCGGCGCTGCTGTCCCCACGCACTGGATTGCTGGCACGGTCGAGGGTTGGGTAGCATCTCTGCGTCTGAGCCACGACCCCGCGCAGCGGCCTGTGTGGCAAACGGATCGAATTCGCCCTTCATCAAACAAGTCTGTGGCGCAGCGCTACCCCGCACTGCACAGGGAGCCTGTCTCATGCGTGGCCGTCTCCTCTGAGAACGACGTGGTGAGTGCTGACATTGCCCAAAATGTTGCGCTGACAACGCTGCCGTACGCCGTGCCGCGTGTACCTTCCTCGGCGACGACATCGCCATTGTCGAAAACACTGAGCCGCGATGTTGTTGTGCAGCCCCGCTCCGCATCTTCCTCCCCCCTGTTCCCTCCAGCAGGAGCGGTGAGTGGTGGGCTTTTGGGAATCCTTACGGACAATCTCACCAACGCTCTGCCGTCGCTGCGTGTTACCTGGTACCTGCTCATTCCGCTAGTTCTGCTGTTCACCGGCATGATCGTTAGCAGGAGACCGTGAGCTGTATGCATGCACTTGTCCGCCCTTTGTGACCTATGTGCGGCTTTTTGTGTGTTTCTTTTTCAGGTACGCGTGCACCTGTGTGCGACTCGCTGTGGTGCTCCATTCACGAGGGTCGTCAAGCAGACGAAGACAGACAAATCCGAGCGAACAAAAGAAGAGGCGGCTCAGCCATCCCGTGACGTCAAGAAGTAACCCTATCCTGGAAGCAGCGCTAACGCGACGTGGTAGATGGATGAGAAGGTGAGGGAGGCACATACATGTGCGAGGTGTGCCTGCCGCCGTCCTCTGTCTTTAACGCCCTGCCTCCAAGCCCATGGTACGCGAGCTATGCAAGCGTCCCTCTCCCCTTCACTCCCGCACCCTCCTCCCACGCCGCCTTTGCTCCTCTCGGCCTTCTTCCCTGACCGCTTATGTGGACTCTCTCTCTCTCGTCGTCCTCCTCCACATTCTTCACCCGCACCACCCAACGGATGCCGTCATGTGCGTGTCTCTCTCACGCAATCAATGTGCCACCCCCCTCTCTCTCTCCCTCCTTGATACGCGCATATGTGGGGGCGTCTTGGACCCACTCTCACCTCCACTCTACCACACGTGTGTGCTCACGACACCAACGCGGTGCCACATCTGTCTGCGCTCCTTCTTCCTCTCCTTCTCACCTTGTCTTCTCCGTCTGCCCCGACTGACGTCTGCACATCCACATGCGCGCATGTTGTCCATAGCCTTCGAAGCTCCTCCCGATCTTGGCTCTCTTTCTTTCTTGGTGTGTGCGTGGTGTGTGTGTTTAAACACTCTCGTTTTCTTTTTTTTTGGTGCTCCCCTCTCCCGAACTCGCCTGCCGTCGCTACGCATCCGATACTTATCACCATTCCATACGCACTCCTACCCTCTCTCTTCCTACCGACCCTCGTCATTTCTGAGAAAACTACACAGCGACGTAGAACTCTCCCCCCTCTCTCCAGCCCTAGCCCTAGCCCAGGTGTGCCTTGCACACACACCTTCCTCCCCTCGGTGATTGAAGCGTGAAGAAAATGGTGTCTCCAGCAGACTACCGGATCAATGAGATCTCTCGCTTTCTCATCCTCGTTGGGGGCGTCTGCGCCAGCACATGCATGTCCACCTTCTACGGTTTCAACATTATCAGCAAAAACCTTGCGGATATGTTCAACCTGACCGGCGCGGATCTGACCACGATTACCACGATAGGTATCGTGATCGGCTTCCTCACGTTTCCGCTTGGTATGCTGCTTGATCACATGGGCCCCATGTGGGTGTGCATGTGCGCCTGTACGCTCAACGCTCTCGGTGCACTTCTTTACGCCCTCGCCTTCAACGGCAACGTCAAGGGTAGCGTTCCCACGCTCTCCGTCTTCTGCGCCATCATGAACCTCGGCTGCTCCTCCTTCGATACGGGCTCCCTGATGGCCGTGCTTGGCAGCTTTCCGCTGACGAAGGGCCCTGTTGTGGCCATCATGAAGACCTTCACTGGCCTCGGTGCGTCCATCCTGGCCCTCATCAACTACAGCTTCTTTCGAAAAAGTGATGCGCACTACATGTTCTTCATGTCAGCGCTTATCGTCTGCGTAGGCACCGTGGCAGTCGTCTTTATCCGCTTTCCTCCCTACCACATCCTTGATCGCGAGAAAAACCGCGTGCCGGAGAAGATGCAGGTGCGCCGCCGCCTGACGGAGCGCGCCTACCTGACGCAGTACCCACCGATGACTCGCTTCTACCTTGGTTTTGGCATCATTATTGCGCTTGTCATCTACCTGACAGTGCAGTCCTTCTGTATAGCCTACGCAGACCCGAGCGACTCGGCGCGCATGGGCAACACGGTCGTGATCATAGTGCTTGTCTTATGCCTGGGCCTCATGGCGGCCCCGCTCCCGTTTCTGGGCGGGATGGAGAAGGAACCGAGCAAAGACCTCCCCGACTACCCGGAGGACGAGGTGATGAGCTTCGAGAACGAGGATGAGAAGCGTGTGCTGAAGGCCACCGTTGAAGAAATGGCCGAGGATAAGAACGCGCTTGGTGAGCTGTACCTGAAGGACGACCGCTATGAGGTGAACAAGAACGGAAAGAAAGCGCCGGACTTCTCTGATGAGGCACTGGCGCACCGGCAAGTCGACTCAGAGGATGTAGTGATGCTGGAGGACGAGAACAAGGCGCGCATGATGATTTCCGACCAGGATCCGCAGTATCAGACAACCTTCTGGCAGAGCGTCCAGCGCCCCGACATCTGGCTGTGTTGGTGGAACACGATGGCGACCTGGGGCTGCGGCATGGTCATGGCCTTCAATTCCGCCCAGATTTACCAGTCACTATCGAATAACAAATACGAGAGGAAGACGAACACGATGTACTCTGCCATCATCAGCGTGGCGAGTGCGCTGGGGCGTCTGTCCATGGGTATCCTCGAGTTCATGGTAAACCGCCAGCCCTCCGAGACGCGCCCGGTCATCACCATCGTGTATCCGGTGTCCTCCATCTGCATGGTGGTCGGCCTCATCTTCTTGCTGGCCCTCCCACTAGAGTCGAAGGCCATCGTTATCGGGTTCTTCTTTGATTCCTTCGGCAACGGCTTCAGCTGGGCCTGCACGGCGCTGACGGTGCGCACGCTGTTCGCCAAGGACATCGGCAAGCACTACAACTTCATGTACGTCGGCGCCTTCATTGCTGTCATTGCTCTGAATCGCTTTGGCTACGGCGAGAGCTACGATCGTCAGGCAAAGGCGAACCGCGATGCCGACTTGGCTGCGGGCAGGACCCCCATCTACCCCGTCTGCGCCGGCAAGCCGTGCATCGCCAACGGCATGATTATCTTGTTGTGCGTGAACGCAACGGCGATCGTCGGTAGCACATGGCTCCACCTGCGCTACCGCAGGTTCGTTCTCAAGCACCGCGCTGAGAATGCGGCGGCACGTGCGGAGAAGTGCAGCCAGATCGCTGAGCCGATTCGCGCCGACGACCTTCAGTAAGCGACTGCCATACTCGAAGCGTTTGAAAGGAGGAGGCCACCCGAATGCCCCTGTGATTCAGGTCGGCGCCTACCTCGCTCTCCCGCACATCGCATCCCTCAGGTGGATATGGCTTTCTCCAGCTGCGCAAAAGAGTGCAGCTAAGGGTAACGCTCTTTATCTTCCGTCGCAGCCAGCACTCGGATCACGAGAGTCACCGTAAACTTGCATTCAGGACCGCTGCAGCTACTCCGTCTAATGAAGCCAAGCACGCCTCCCTTCCCCGCCACACACACACACATACACACACACACACACCTATCTCTGCCGCATGCCGAACCGGTTGCGGTGATGAAAGGTTCAAGCACCTGCAGAGACGCTGAGCATGTCTGTACCATCCATATGATATGCAGAGTGTCAGCGTGACTTGAGCGTATTCCACCCGGCCCTCACTGCCTACTGGTGAAGGGACCCGGAGCCACCCCGAGGGGGATACACCGGGGGGCGGCTGTGAGGCGACCTGCGAGGCGGGTGGGCGGGCAGCGTTAGAGGCAGGGGGCCGTGCTTGGATGACTGACTCGGTGCATCGCCGTAACGCGTGCGTGTTCAGGGCCGCTTCGTACGAGGCGAATGGGGCCTCTGACGGACCGTCTAGCGTGCAGACAGCATGCTGTGTGCCGGATAGTGGACATGGTGAAGAGGAAAAAGAACGTGCTGAGCAGCCCCTCCGTTTGATCGCTGTTTTCGGTTTTTGGAGATGGCGGTATCTGCGGCAGTTTTTTTTCGCTCTTTTTTCCCTGTGCCCATTTCTGTCTCCGGCTGCAGCAGAAGACAGAAGAAGAAGCGGATCCGGGGAGAGAGGGGGGGCATCCCCCCCTTCCCATCCACCTGTAGCGGCACGCAGGATGTCTTGCGTTCCCGGTGCTTGTGTCGAGTTTTCCTCAAGGATTTTTTGTTTTTTTGTTTGAGGTGACGACGGGATAACTCTCCCTCCCTCCCTCTCTCGCTCCCTCGCTCGTTTCTTTTTTTTCTTCGTCCTCTTTAACGGATTCGTCTTTGTTCGAACTTTTTTTTGTTGTCCTTTTCATCGTTTCCGTTTTCTTTTTTATTTCTGATCGCGTGTCGTTGTCGGAAAGACGCCATCCTTCTTTCTATCCTGCATACACGAGGAAAATAAAACACACACACACACACCGACACACAGATTTAAAAAATGTTAGCTCGAAAGACATTCCCATACATCGACACCTCAGCTTCCCACGTACCCAAGAAGCGGAACGTGGAGGAGTAAGAGCACCATCGATGGATCGTGCATGTACAGATGCGATTCAGGAGTGCTTTGTGTTTGTTTCCCCCCCCTCCTCCCCCTCCCCCTCGCGCGTGCCTTTCTCATGATTATAATGTTTTGTTTTCGTCTGCGCTCTCCCTATCTCTGTGACATCTCTTCTTAAATGTATTTGTATGTGTGTATATATATTCGTATGGGAGCGTTTCTTTTGGTTCTCCATGATCCTCCGACTCTTCTCTTGTGTTGTGGACCCCCTCCCCTCTCTCCACACCCTCCTCTCTCTTCTCACGCCCTCTTCTTGGTTCTCTCTGTATGCTCGCTATACAGCCGGCTGGATGTCTGCGTTCCCCCTCCCTTGTTTCGTAGTGCTCACCGCTCTTGTGTGTATATATATATATTTCGTCTTATGGACGCCTTGAATCTTTCCTTCGCTTTCTCTCTCTGCCCACTGTGATGAGACTCGGTCACGCATGCGTGTGAGAGTAGGGGAGGGCGGGGAAAGGGAGGAGGCACATGCGCCTCTTCACGACCTGCTCGAAGAGTCGCGCGCCCACGGCGACGCACATCGAAGGTGGAGGAGGAGATGTGAGGTGAACTGGAAACGACAAGCATGCTGTACGCAGGACGAAAAAAAACAGGAAAGGGAAAGACGAAGAAAAAAGGAAGACTCTCTTTGGTTTCTGGCTTGTCACGATAATGAGTGGGCGCGTGCTTGCGCATGTGTATGCTTGCTGCCACTCACACGTTGTGTCTCGTGGCTGCCAGTGCAAGAAGCATTGGACAACCTATCTCGTAGGAATATACTTTTTTTTGATTTGCCGCGACGACTTACGTTCCATTGTGACGGCGTGTATACATATTGTTTGACTACAACGACTCATGAGGTAACGCCTCCTTCTTTGTCCCCACCCCCTTTCCTCACTGCCGGACACTTGAACTCATGAACGGAAAGAAAAAAAAATATGGCGATGGTGTCGATCCCGAAGAGAAGAATATATGCGACGTTTTAGACTGTATTCATGGGGTCGTTCTGGACACCAGGCTCGAAGGATTCTCAGCGCGCCCATTCGTTTTCCCTCTTACCCTAGCCTCAACATTTTCGGACCTGCTCTGTTCTCACTTCCGGTGGTGCACGTGTACATGTGGTTTGCGTTTGTTTCTTTGTGCTGCTGCGTTGCACCTTCGCGTAGTCCGATTTTCTTTCCCTGTTTTCTTTTACACTCCCTTCTCCCTCTTTGCTTGCTCAAAGAGTGCCTGCCTGCCCACGTGCGTGCGTGCGTGCGTGAGAGAGAGTTTGCTAATCCGTTTCGGCTGTTGTTTGTTTTCTTGTTCTTTCTTCTGTTCTACCTTCGACTTTCTTTTTTTAAATTATTATTATTTCTTTGCCGAGTGTTGTACATTCCATCGATTTTTTTTGTTTTTTCTTCCGCCTTCAAAGGCCTCGATTTATTCCCCCCCACCTCCCTTCCCATCATTGCTTCTCTCTCTCCCCTTTTCTCGCCTGCGGTTGTCCAGGTGTGGCAAAGTAAACGGCCTCTGCTGGATATGCACAAAAAAAGGACGGAAAGGAGAAGAGCTTTGCCTTCTTACGCCTGCGGCATCTCGCGCACGCGAAGCCCTTCCTCTTTCCATGTCTGTGTCTCTCCCCCTTCCCTTTCTGTCGCCGTTTCTTGTCTCTCGTGTAGTGACGTACTCGTCTTCACCGCTTGCGGTGAGCTTGATGGACGTCGTTGTTTTCTCGCTCAGGGAGAACTCGGATGAGGGCTGTAGGAATGGGACCGCTATCGAAACTGCAGGAGGGAGAGAGGATGAGCGGGCTGTATTTGGCTGGATGCGTGTTTTCCACGTTTTTTTTGGTGGCTGTATGTCGTGAAGATGAGGGGAGGGGGACGTGTATGTACGTGCGTGCCGTAGCTGTGTCTCGCTGGCGCTCCCTGTTGAAGAAGAGAGTGTTACCGAGAAACGGCAGGGGAGTCAGGTGCAGCGAAAGAGACGTGAACAGCCAAGTTGACCTCCCTCTCCTGCCTTGAGTAGCACCTCCGTATTTGCCCGCCTCATGTTAGTGCGGTCGTTATTAGGTATGGTGGCGGAACATGCTTTGTCACAATGCTGTATCCTCACCCCCCCGCATGTACATGCACATACAACACCTCTCGGCCTCCAGCGCCACCTTTTTTTGTTCGTCGTTGCTCTCTTTCTCGATTGTGTGTTGGTGCGAGTGTGGTGGTGTGCTCCTGTTCGCCTCTTTTATGGGGCGCACTGTCACACGCCAGCCCCTCTCTCTAGCGTTTATACGTTTTTCTTTGTTTTTTTTTACCACCCGTCTTCCTACTGCCATACGTCAGCGAGATGTCAGGCACACGTCGGGCGAAGGTGCTGTGCAAAACGTCTCCTCAGCTCGAAGAAAAAAAAGATATTTTTTTTCAGGACTCAGGAAGCGAACGAGAAAACAAAAAATATGCATTCACGCGCATCCTGTCCCTGCGGGCGCGTGCTCATGGATGTGCGCAGAACGTCGCTTGCCTTTTTTGGCGGTTACCAAGATATGCCGTGTAGGCGTGGTCGGACAGTGAGTACAACTCTCAAGTGCAATGCTAGCCGTGCCCCGTGTACGCGCGTGTGTGCGTGCTAGCGCTGACGCTGTCTCTTCGAGTGCTGTGTGGGCCCTGCGAGGTTTCTGTCCGTACTTGGAGGATGCGCGCGCGTTTCTCACCTCTGTTCACGCGAGGATCCATCTTGCCTCTCTCTCTCCCTCTTTCTCTCCGTTCTACCCCTCAACACAAACACACATACACATATGCATGCGTGCCCTCTCACCCTTTCGACTCCTCCACTTTTTTGTTGTTTCACGCACGTCCACCGGAGCATGCTTGTTTTCATGTGTAGAGGGCTACACGGGCTGTAGTCTCGGTGCGCACGGCTGTGCAACACACTCGCTTGAGTGCTGAGGACGAATGGCTCTATTCTGGTATCGCATCCCCCCGCTCGTGTGTGCGATACATTGAAGGGGTCAGAGATTGTATCGGGCCTGTCGGTGAGTCCATGTTGGTTCACATGCGTATGCGTTGGCGAGGGAGGCGATGAGCGCGCGAGTGTTGGCGCAACTTGAAGGTTGCTGCCCCCCCTCCCGCTGTGGGGGCTTTTGACGAAAAAGAGCGAAACAGGACGAGATGGAAGGTGACAGCGGGGAGACCCACATGTATGCCTGTAGTGCGGGTATTGTTGCCGCGAGTCGAGACGCATCGATGAGGTCCGCAGAAGAGCGTTGCTGCCGTTGCCTTCGTGCTGAAGTTGCCTTGACTGTGTGCGGAGTGAGTGGGTTGGCGTATGCTGTGCATGCTCTTCCGCCAGAACGCCTTTCTGACTCTCTAACTTCACAAAGGACAAAGAACTGGAGTGCGGCGAAGAAAGCGGTGGAAGCAAGAGAGACGTGGGAGACGGTATGCGTGTAAAGTGATTGGTGGTGGGAGGGAAGGTGGAGGACAACGTGCTCGCACCCAGCGCTGCTGGTTCGCCTTCCTTCTCTCACCAACCGCCTTTCGCTCCACTCTGCCGCCTCTTCTGGCATCTTGCCCTCTCAAGCACCTACTCGCTCTCTCTGTTGCTTCCCTTCACCTCTTCGATGGGGCCTTCAGTGTCATAGCCTTTGGAGATACTTCTTCGGCAGGTTATGCATCTGCTGGGCCTGTGCGAGACTCTTTATGTGGAATGTGTGCGGCTGCAAAGCGAGGATGTTTGAGGAGCCGTCTTCCCTTTGCTACTATGGGGACGCCTTGCTCCATAGGAACTTCGCGAGAAGCGACGGCTAGAAAGTCCGCGCACACGCGGAGGCGCTATCGAAGATGCGTGTGCGAAGAGGGATGGCTCGCGTAATTTAGCGTGCTCACCTTCTGTCTGTCTCTCTTCCTCTCCTACCCTTGTGCGTTGGCGTCCGCGTATACGCACGCGCTGCCCCTATCTCTCTGTCCATCAACCCAAGCAGATTCAGCTCGTCGGCTGTCGAAGCTAGGTGTCGAAGGAGAGGGTGAGGGAGGGAACAGGCCGCAAGGAAACGGCAGCGAGTAAGAGCAACAGAAATGTGGTCTGCGTGAAACTAGTGTGTGAGGACCTCCTCGCGTCTCTTTTTTTTGGCCGCCACATCGTGATTCTCGTCTTACACACCGCTGCTGTCAGCACCTTACCCTTTATCTTTCATCGCCGGCAGTCGTGCCTCTCAGCTGCGCGAAGACCCAGCGATACGGTGCAGAACAGAAAGGGAAGACACACAGCTGAGCAACCGCAGATTTCATTGTGACGCTCTCCTCTGTAAAGGGTGGCCCGTCAGGTGACGATGGGGGGTTATGGCGCGTATCTCTTGCCCCATCACTCCCTCACTCGACTTCTCGTCGCCAAGCGTGTCGCCGAATGTGGTAGTCTCATGACTACCCCAATGGCTACACCGTGCCGTGCGACACACCCGATTTGTGTTATGCGACCAGGCTAGAATGATATCTGCTCTCCCCCTTTGCGCGCGATGCTACTACCTGTCCACCGCTCCTCCTGCGCTTCTTTCTCCTCCTCTCCGGTTGCCTCTTTCGACACGCACGGGAATCGCGCCGTCCTTTGGCAGCTGGCTCCTCTCTACACTTCCCTTTGTGCTCAACGTACGCGCGACCGGAACGCCCGTTGCCTCCCCCCAGACTCCTTTTCTGCCCTCTCTTCTCTCTTGCGTATCACTTAGTTGCCTGTAAAAGTTTCGAGGAAGTGCGCCTTCCCTGAATCAGCCGTGTCGCGCATCCCACTCTCTTGAGCACGATAGTTGTGTGTTGGGTGAAGGAATCGGATGTGAAACCCCTGGCCTCTTTCCCCCTCTTCCCTATTCCCCCTTTGCCCCTCTCCGACGACACCATCTCTCGTCCCGCCTAATCACTCACGCGTCGCTGTAGCCCCTCCCTTCCCCTCCCCGTCCCCCTCCTTAATTCACCGCACCGCTCTCCATTCCTGCGCCATCCCGGCGTTTTTGTGTGTGTGTGTGTTTGTGTTTCACTCCTCCCTACCGGGTCACGTCCCGTCCCTCCCCTGCCCTCCCCTCCCCCTCCACCGATCTCTTCTCGTTTCCCGTTGTTTCTTCGCGAAGGAAAGGAACCGCTTCCCCACGGCATCACCTCTCTTATACGCACATACACACTAATATATATATATATAACGAAACCGCCACACACAAAAAAACGCAGCGCATCATGAAGCTCGTTGTCGATGAGCTCTACCGGTCACGGATGCTGATGGCCGGGGTGTATTTGGGTCTTGCCATCAGCTCCACGTCTGGTTTCAGCATCTTCACGGAGCACCTGCGCAACAAGTACAACTTCAATCAGGCGGACATCACAACGATCAGCACCGTGGGCAACTGTTGCGGCTATCTTGTCTTCTTCGCCGGCATCTTGTTCGACTTTGCTGGGCCGAAGGTGCTGTTTCCGATTGCCGGGTTTTTGGGCTTTCTCGGGTACCTTCTCTTTGGGCTTGCTTTCGACAATATCATCACGAGCAAGAGCAAGGAAACGGCCCTCATTCAGTTTTGCATCTTCAATGCCATCTTGTACTTTGGATGCCCAGCCATGGACGTGGCAACGTTGATGCCGCTCATGGTCAACTTTCCGCTGGAGCGCGGGTACATGGTGATTATCCAGAAGACCTTCTCTGGCCTTGGCACATCGGTGCTCATGGCGTACTTCAACGGCTGGTTCCTTAACCTGGACGCGAAGCATGCAAGCAACTACTCGGGCTACGCCTACTTTGTCGGCGCACAGATTTTTTTCTGCTCCATGCTGGGGTTCTACTTTATTGACCTCGCCCCGTACACGCCGTGCCAGTTTCGGCGGAACCGCCTCACCGAAGAGCAGGCCGCTGAGAGGAAGGCCACGCTGGCTGTCTACAACAAACAGCACGCCTCCTCCCGGCGTCTGTACATTGGTTGCTTCATGGTTGGTGTCAACCTCATCTTTCTCGCCGTCAGCTCGATCGTGACGGGTTACGTGCCCACCAAGAAGAGCGGCTTCGTCGCCATCTCTGTGATAGCGGTGACTCTGCTAGCGCTCTTCTCCCTCATGGGGCTACCTATCCAGTTCCTTGGGCGCTACCCTGTCATCAAGAAGCGTCACCCCCACTTCCCCAGCCTTGGCTACTCGGACGACGTGCCGGAGGAGGCGGAGGCGGTCCGCGAGAGCAAGTTTACGGACATCGATGGAATGGAGGCCGCGGCTGATACCGGCGACGCTGCGTGGCAGCGGAACAGCGTCAGCAGGGAGCCGACGACCGTGCGAAACTCAACTGACGGGCAGCGTGTCGGCGGCGTAGGCAGCGCGAACGTGGCTGGCGTTGATGCGATGGGGGCGAAAGGAAGTGATGAGATTGCCTGTGGGGTGCAAACCTACGAGGAGGACGAGGCGGCAAGTCCGCTGAAGTCGGATACTGTAGAGGAGGAAGAGGGAGCCGCCCCTGCGCCGCAGACGAACCTCGCCGGTGACCCACAATACAAGCAATCGTTCTGGCGTAACCTCCTCACGATCGATCTGTGGCTCTTCTGGGTTAGCTTCTTCGGCATGTGGGGAACCGGCACCGTGATGCAGATGAACGCAGCGCAGATCTACCGCAGTAAGAACTTGGGCGTGTACGACCAGTCCCGCCTCTCTCTCTATGTCGCCCTCATCGGCGTCGGCAGCGCTATTGGCGGTATCGTGAGCGGCAGTCTGGACATTTGGCTCATTCGGCGCAAGGCGACCTCCACGAACGAGATCTTGACGACCACCTTTCTTCCAGTTGGTGCGGTGCTGCTGCTCGCCTCCTACCTCCTCTTCGCGGTGATCCCATCGGAGGGTCTTGTCTTGCCCTTCCTCCTTGGCTCCATCGGCACCGGTATGGGTTGGGGCCTTGGTGCTCTAAGCGTGCGCATCGTCTACGCGAACGACATTGGCAAGCACTACAACTTCATGTTCTCCTCCGGCTTTGTCAGCACCATCGCCTTAAACCGCTTCATGTTCGGCGGCATGTTCGACAAGGAGGCCAGCCGCCTTGGCACAGCCCCCAACTGCAACCAGCCGTCCTGTGTGCGGAATCAGATGCTTATCCTTATGGCAGTGAACGCCATCTCCACGATAGCGGCCGTCTTGGTGCACCTCCGCTTCCGTCGCTTCGTGCGCCAGGAGCGGGCGAAGCAGGCCGAGGCGGCGCTGGCGCTGGAGGAGAAGAGCAAGAGCGACTGACCACCGGTGTACGGGGTGAGCACCTAGCAAGCGCATCAGCTGGGAGGGGTGGGGCACGCGCACGTGTGCGCACTCTGCAGTGATGGAGGGTGTAGCCAGACAGAAAAAAGAAAACTGTGACTTGCGTGCAATCGTGCAGAAGAAGGCTGACGCCTTCCTTCTCATCTGCTCAGGGTTAATCGCCAGGATCGCCGTTTTCGAGTGCCGCTCTTCGCCTCCGCGGTGTCTCCTCCCCTTCGCCTTTTTCATGCCGTCGGTCTTTTTTTGCTTCCTAAGCCAAGAGCTTCCACAGCGAGAGACCTGCCAAGGTGATTCCCCCCCTTTTCCTCCCTCCCGCCGTAAGAAGAAAAAATCTGATATACAGCATGCGTCGCGTCATGGTGCGCTATGCTGCATTGGAGAGCAAACAACAACAAAAAAACGCAACACCCCCCTCCAAACGAACACAGAGTAAAAAAGCTAGGAAAGCAAAAAAAGAGGGGAGTGGTGGCAAGAGAGCGCGTAGGATCTCTCCCTCCCTCCCCGACGTCGCTGCTGCTATTGCATTCTCCGAGGCGTGCGTGCGCACTCGCGTGAGTGTGCGGGTCTCCTGTAGGGAGGAGGAGGATGAGAGCACACACAACACATTGCTGTTTTCTTATGAACCTCTTGTATGTGTGTCTGTGTGTTCGAGTGCGTATATTTTGACCAGCCTTCGAGTATCCCTCTCTCTCTTTCCTTTTTTTTCGTCCTCCCATTTCCTCGAATGCATGTCGATTATTTTTTTTCGTTCTCGTTTTTTTTTAACGCAGAGCATGACTCTTTTTTATTTTATTTTTGTATGTTCACTTATGCTTGTCTCGCTTCTCTCGATGCGTGGTTCTCTGTGTATGTTGGAGTGCCGTCCTCTCGCTTCGTCCCCCCATTGCATTCTGCTTGGGGCTCGCTGCCTTCGTTCTCCACGTGCCTAACAGACGCACGCACATCACAGCCACCCCCCCCATCCGAAGAAGCCGCGATATGTGCTTTTTCTTTCTCTTCGCTTCACGTGGTTCCTCTTTGCTTCCTCGGCCGCTGTGCGTCTGTGCGTCGCTTGTCTTTCACCTCAGTTCTGTTCTTTTTCGCTCCCTCATCCACCAGCGAAGACGCGCTGCGTTTTTCCTTTTTTTTCGGTGGAGAGAGAGAGAAGGGCCTCCCGTCCTCTCGCCCGCTTTTTGCCCCAGCGCTTCGGAAAACGCATCGGAACGTGCGTTTTTTTTTGTTCTTTGATGTATTGGCACGCGTGCGTGCGTGGAGTGCTTGTCAGCGTTTCTTTTTCGTTTTTGTGTGTGTGGGTGGGTGGAGGGGGGGATCTGTGCTTTCACAACCCCACTGACCGCCGTACACCACTTGACCTGGCGAAAGGAATGAGAGAAAAGAATGGCGAGCCCACGGAGCGTTGCGTAAAAGTGGGTCGTGTGCCAGTCGGAACTAGAAGGGAAGAAGCGCACCCGTACGTACATCGTGGGAGGCGTTTATTACAGCTCACTGTTCCAGGGCGTGGTCTTGAGTGCTGCCTTTCCCTTTCGTGGTGTGCAAGCCGGTTTTACCGCATATGATGCTCTCGTGGCGCAGTCGGCAAAACTGCAGCAGCCGGCGAAATGGTGGAGGAGGGGATGCAAGGGTTCGAGATCTTCTGACTAGGTAAACAAGCGAGACTCCAGTTTTTCAGTCGCCTATTAGGTGTCTGCTGCTTGGATAAGGATGCTCATGTAGCGTGGTAATGAAAAGACTTTACAGATGACGAGAAAGCATGCGCGAAGGTATACGTGTGTGTTTGTGTGTATGCTCATCAGTGGGGGGCAAGTGAGCGCACTGTTGACACGACGCAGCACTTGTCGGGGTCGTTGAAGGGTGATAAATTCCATGCACGTGCATTGCAAGCAACGAAGAACAACGAAGTACAATTCATGCGCGGCCGACCAGCGCCTTCGCGAGTCGCATGGAGAGAAACGGAAGCGTGCGCAACCCGCAGTCCTCCATTCCATGTTCTATGGGGTTTGGCAATCGGTGTAAACAGCGGGGAGGAGGAGGAGGAGGAAGAAAAAGCGCAAAGACCAAGAGGCTGTGGAGTAGCGGCTCCGCTCATGTAGACGACCCCCTCCTCCTTCGCCCGCTTTTTTTGTGTCTTCCCTTTTGCTCATACGATCCATCAGGCTCTCCTCCTCGTTTTATGCGCGCCCTTTTCGTTGCCCCTCCGCCCCCCCCCTCCCGCTCTCTTTCTCTCTCGACCTCTGCGCACGCGCATCTAGCAGCGCAAGCGATCAGTGGACGCTGTCAAGGACTTGCGTGCCTTTCGAGGTTTCCTCTCACACCTTCGTAACCTTTTCTGCTCGCTTATCGTTATTCTTTGGTGCGTTTGCATCCCTTCGCTGCTTCGAGCTCGTGTTGCTGAAGTCTTCGCGGGCTCTCGTGGCGCTGTGCTCCTCGCGCGTGTTTTCTTTTTACTCTGTTCACGCCACATTCTCCAGGTGAACACCATTCACGCCTTCATCCACCTCCGTCAAGGTCGAAACCAGATGTGCGGCATCTGCCTTCTTGTGCGGCAGAAGCTCGTGAACGCCGCGGCCACCACTACGCCGGAGCTAGCTTCACCGAAAAAAGAATCGCAGCAGCAGTCCGCAAAGTCCAGCACGGCGGCTTCACACTCGAATTCCTTTTATCTGCCACAAGACGAGGTGTTGCACCAGCAGCGCCACAGCCACGACTCCAACGGCGTAAGCAGCGCCA
Organism: Leishmania mexicana MHOM/GT/2001/U1103; assembly: GCF_000234665.1. Lineage (NCBI taxonomy): Eukaryota > Euglenozoa > Kinetoplastea > Trypanosomatida > Trypanosomatidae > Leishmania > Leishmania mexicana. The sequence continues at coordinate 492,952 of NC_018312.1, forward strand.
CCTCTTTTTCGTCATGGGAGGGGCAGACGCACAGTCTCACCCCATGCCTGTGCACGCAGACGGGGTTGGATGTGAAGAACTTCCTCAGCAGCAACAGCAGCGAAACGGTCGATGACCTCTTCACAGAAATGGTTCACAATCTGCGCCGCCGTGGCCCTAACACGTACGGCATCACCCGGCGATCCTTCTCCACGGTCTGCCAGGTGCTCACTGACGGCGGCGTCTCGCTGATGCATCCTGTGCCGTCCATTTCATCAGCAGTAATGGCGAACGACGGGGACGCGATAACTAGCACCACTGCCCCGCACGCGTCCGTGCCTGCAAGCGCCGCCGTAAACGTTCGTACGGAGGTTGCAGGAGTCGCGTCTGTTCTTGGCCTGCGCGGCCACTCTACCGTCGCGCAGCCCTACGACGTGAACGTGGAGACGGACGCCGAAGAAGACGGCCCTATCAATTCGTGGGACTACCGCTCTTCCCTCTTGTGGAACGGAGAGATATTTGGCGGCGCTCTCTGTCCGCCTCCGTGGGGCTCCGACACGGTGCTGTTGGCGAGCCGCCTCTCTCAAATGGAGTTGGAGTGCGTGAACATGACACAAGAGACCTCATCAGGGCCCAAGCTGCCCCCGCTGGCGCAGCGCCAGCGCATCTTCCTGCACAAGTGCACCACGTTGTTTGAGCAGCAAGTGGAGGGGCCGTACAGCTTTATCTTCATTGCGACGCGGCTTCGTCTCGCCATCTTTGGGCGAGATCCACTCGGTCGGCACTCGCTCCTCACACACGTTCGCGTGACCGTGCCACCGTCAAACTCGGGACACAAGTCCACCGCAAGTGGCGTCGGCCCAGCGGCGACGCATGAATTTCCGGAAGAGTTGGATGTGCAGCTCATTGTCAGCTCCGTCGGTGTGCAGCACCGCCCGCCGGCTAGCTCCACGGACCTCACCTCAGCTCTTTCCTCTTCCTCACAGGTCACGAGCAGCACCACCAACCTCTTGCCGCAGCCGGGCGATGCCGAAAAGCTGACTCTTAATGGCGCGGTCAAGTCGAAGCGACCTCGCCATGAGAAAGCGGTGCCGACGACTACGTCGTTAGAAATCGCCTCCCCTCTTCCATCTCCTCCTGTGCTGCGTCCGGAGCAGCTGTCGTCACTGAGTGCAGGGGACGAGAACGACGACGAAAGTGGTGATGTTGCCGGTGCCGAATACCGAGAGGTCTGCTGGCAAGAGGTCGGCGTCACAGGACTCTTCGCCGTCCCTCTGCAGGCCCCTCTCGTCTGCCACGATACTGCGGCGGCGGCAGTGGAGGCGGAGGCGTGGTCTGCTGATCTTGCCGGCTCTGAAGGCAGGGCGGCGCACCAGTCGCTTAATCTTCATCCCGTCTGCCTGTCCGCAGCGACAGTGATGAACGGCGCCGGTGACGGGTATCAAACCAGTCTCCGTGCCGCTCACGTGATGCTCTTGCACTGCCCCTGGCAGCGATCAAACCACCTTGTGCATCCGCTTCTGCGCACAGTCGGGTTGCCGATGGTGCCGCACGAGCCGCCGTCTTTTGAGCTCATTCTCGCGCACGAGGAGATTGCAGTGCTGCCGGAGCCGCTTCTGCACTGGGCGCGCCACCTGATGAAGAGCATCCAGCCTGAGGAGGCACTGGACCAGAGCTGGGTGGACTGGGCTGCTGCACATTACATGTTAGCTCTTGCTGTCTCGATGCACCGCCGCATCACCGTGGCGAACGCTGGCGCAGTGGACGGCCGCGATGCGCAGGAGCTGACGACCGCACGTCGGCGGCCCCTGTGTATTCTTTTTTCCGGGGGCATCGACTGCACCGTCATCGCCGCCCTAGCGCACTACCTGCTGCCGGTGGAGACCCCTATTGAATTGGTAAACGTGGCATTCGGCGAGACGCCAGAGCAGGCGCCCGACCGCGTCGCCGCCTTCCGCTCCATGGAGGAGCTTCTGCGCCTCCCGCTTCTTCACACGTCGGGCGACGACGCGGGGGCAGGTGGCGCAGGGGCAGCAGCTGCCACGCCGGAGCGGGAATGGCGCCTGATCTTGGTGGACGTCCCGTCGAAATCAACCGCGGACAGCGCCCATATAAAGGACTTGCTCGTCCCGCGGCACACCGTTATGGATCTCGACATTGGCACGGCGCTCTGGCATGCTGCGCGTGCCTCAGGACGCATGCAGAGTTTGCGCCCCAGCGACGTGGCGGGCGGTAGCGCACCGGCGACGACCACGGCACGTGGTAGTCCGACGTCAGCTTCCACCCCCGTGCGCATCGGCATGGGCACTCCCACCGTCACGCTGGACGAGTTCTCCAAACACTTTCGCGCCTACACAGGTGCGACTCCCGTCGCCAGCTTTCCGCCCGACGGTGCGACACCGGACGCGTGGCTCCCCGGCAGCGCTTCCGCCTTGCTCGCCAGCAACGCCGCGCACGCGACGGCGGCCACCCTGTCGACGTCCTCGTCGTCCGGGTCTATGGATCCCGACTCTGTGGCGAACGCGCAGAAGTACCAAATTCTGGTGGACGTTCTTGTCAAGGAAGGACGCAGTGGCTCTGGTCCGCACACGCCAGTGCTGCTGTCTACGCTTGGCAAGGAGTACAGTCTCTTTCTCCACCCGCACATCAAGCGCTACGGGTACAAGAAGCTCGGCAGCTTCTTGAACGACGCAGCCAAGGCCGGGTACGTCAAGTTCGCGCCGGACGCCCCATCCAAGGCGGTGCGGCTCTGCCGACCTTGCGACATGCGACGGGCCACTGCCGTGCCGCCGAGTCCGTGGTTCACGACGGAGTATATGAAAGCGAAGGAGCCGGTGCGCGCTCCCGACGGATCGGTGCAGCCGCCACTGCCGTGTCCGGGAACGTATCAAGAGTCTTATGTGTCGCAGGCAAAGGTGGTGCTGCTTGGCATGGGCGCAGACGAGACGCTGGGTGGCTACACGCGCTACCGGCGCTTCTTTCAGCGAGAGGGCATGCAAGGAGCCCGCCGAGAGCTCGAGCGAGACTTTGCCAGACTGTGGCAGCGCAACTTGGGTCGTGACGATCGCATCACGATGGACAGTGGGCGAGAGCCGCGTTTCCCGTATCTTGATGAGGGAGTCGTGCGCACCCTGGAGTGGATCGTGCTAAAGCGTCGCAACAACATCCTGTCCACACAGGAGTTGCTGTCGCGGCACACGGCGAGCAGCGGCGTCGCTGCTGTGGACCCAGTGTTTGCAACCTCACCGACTTCTTCCTCTTCGCTGCACCTGGGCACCGCATCGAACCCGCGTGAGGCAGCGCCACCGCTGACGAGCGACGAGCTTTTGCAGCTCGCCATCGAGCCCATTGTCAGCTTTCGCCTGAACCTCGGCGAAGGCGACAAGCGCGTTTTGCGCCGCGTGGCGAGCGTGCTGGGTCTGAGCGACGTTACCCGTTTGCAGAAGCGTGCCATCCAATTTGGCTCTCGCGTTGCGGAACGCAAAATCAAAGGCACCAGCGACTTCTGATGCGTACGTGCCTGAGAGACGTTGCGAGTGACGAGAGAAACGGCGATGTGTACGGCCTTGTCTGCGTCTCTCCGCTCTCCCTCCCCTCCTCCTCCCCCCTTACACACCCACCCATGACCCTGGACACCGCTTTTCCTCGTCCCTCACCACCTTTTGTGTGTTTCGTTGCAACCGTCACGCCGCAAGGTGGAAGAATGGAGAGGACGAACATATTGAAAAAGGCACGGCACAGATTGAAGAAAAAAATATGCGTATGCCTATACAAGCACGCACCCATATATAAATATATAAGGAAACTGATAAGAGGTGCTCGTGGTGCATCCGCAGCGTCGCCTGTGCGGGTGTAAAGCGGCATCTCGCCCGCCGAGTATCACTGTGAACGTTGTTTGTGTTTTCTATTTTTTTTTGATTCCCTCCCCTCATCCCTCCTTCCTCATCCTGCCGTGCCTCGCATCTACCGGCGTGTGTGTGATGGCTTGTGTACCAGCGGTGTGGCTAGGGGCGTTACACGCGGCCACTGTGATGCGAGAAAGGGGAAGAAGAATGGAGGGTGGTAACGGAACAGGTGCCATCGGAAACGAGGAGGGGAGCCCAAAAGAGGTCACAAAGTCGAGCGGGTAATTCGAAAGGTATCGCAGCAGCCCAAGGAGGCTGTTGTATGCTACATATTTATGTACTCGCCATGGTTTCTACATTCACCCCTACCCCAAGAACCCCCGAGACACTCTCACGCCCACCCACCCACCCGCACTATCACAGAGGTCTCTTGCGCCCTCATGTGCACTAGACAAACGCGCTAACCTTTTTGTGACGGGAGAACGAAAGAGGGGGCATGCGTGACGTGTGCGCGGCTCACAGCAGCAGGAGCGGGCAAGCTGCGCGCATAGGTTTTTGCTCGTGTGTTGCTTGTGTGGTGTCCTGTCTCACCTACCAGTTTCTTACCGCTTCTCACAGGAGCATTTTTTTCTTTTGCGAGGTTTGTTTTATTCTTCTGCTCATGACGGGGGGGGGTGGGGAGCGGAGGGGGGGGGTAGGACTCATGCTGTACAGCGGAGAGTGGGCACCCGCTGATGGAAAAGAAACGTGCGTCGCTCTTCTGTGTGGTGTCTTGTTATGCTCCCTCCCTCTGCATGCACGCACGCGTACCCATACGATACTTTTTTTTGCTGTATCGTTGGTGTTGTATCGGACCGTGAGAGTGGGCGATATTGCCGTGACGTTGGCGTGAATCAGCAAGGGGGAGTGCTGTAGGCTCCAGGAGCGGCCCCCAGAAAGGAAAGAAAAAGAAAGCAAAAGACATGCGCGTGCACGACAATTCGCCTGACGCGCTTGCCGTGACGTGAAGGTGCTTGGTTTCGTGTTGACGCTCTGCCTAAAGGGCATTCGCGCCCTTTCCCTCCCTCGTCCCGCTCTCACCTACTCCCCTGTGGTATGTCGTCTTTACCTCTTCTTGCACCATTCATCTCTTACCTCATCTCTCTCCCCCTCTGTATCATCTAGCTTTGCGTTGTGCGTGTGTGTGAGGGGGGGGGTCTGTCGGGGTGTGCTCGGCTTGGGACTCTTCCGTTTGTGAGAATGGGCGCTCGGGTGTGCGGGTGCTGCGATGGCCTCGCTTTTCATCTCTCCCCCACGTTTTATCTTGTCAACTTGCTCTCTCTGCTAACTCATGTATAACGGCATCGCCGCGAAGGCGAAGTCTACGACGAAGGGGGGCGAGCATCCCTTCACAGCAGCACGCGTAGCCTTCCTTACCCGGTTCAAGTCTCTGGTGTGTAGCTCCTCAGTGATGCGGATGCCGTCAGTCGCACAGGTTCCGCCGCATCCCCTGTTCTCTTCTTTCCCCGCCTCCACGTTGTTCCGTTTCCTTTCGAGCCTTTCTATGGCACCTTGTGTGCCCACGTACGCGTCCCCCTCAGGCGATGGGTTTGTGGCGAAAGCGAACCTGCTTGCGCGTGCACACACGTCAAGGCTTAACACAACAAAAAAAAGTAGATACAGAGAACGAGAGAACACGCGTCAACCTCTCGTGAGGGCAACCGCGTCTCCATCGATCTCTGTGGTGAAGACTAGACCGACTGCGGCGGCGTTGAAGATGCCGCTTTCATCGGCAGCAAGACCATCCTATAGTGCGAGCTTATCTTCGCAGCGGCTCCTTCGTAATGCGGGGATCTGTTCCACCGCCACTAGTGCTCTCACGTGCTGCCGCCAAGTTCACATTGGGCACTCCACTGACGTGCACCGGTGGCGCAACCCAGAGAAGGAGGAGGTGCAGCGGCATTTCCGCGGTGGGGTGAAACTGGGAAGTCACATAGCCAAGGTTCGCGAGCAGCAGGCAAAGGAGAGGGAGCTCATTGAGCAGGACAAGTTCACGGACTGGCGCCTGGTCTACAACTATGCCATCGGCGCGGCTCTGCTGCTTATTGGACTGAACGCGATGCTGGCCTTTGTGGAGCCAAATCCATCACCCGAGTACGTCCCCTACACGGAACCAGGGGTGCCGGCGTCCAACGCCAGCGATACGATGGCAGACTCGATCCAGGCGCCGTTGAGTGAGGTGAGACCCGCGAGACGCATTTGACAGAGAGACGCCTGCTAGGTAGAAAGTAGAGAGAAGCCGGTTGTGTGGCGCTTGCACTGGGCGAAGAAGAAGTTGTGTAAGAGGCAGGACGTGAACTGAGGGAGGGGGAGGGGCCGAGCGGGCTTGGCTACAATGCGTTGAATAGTCCGAGCGTTTCCCCTTCCCCTCACGTCGCCCGCCACGCCTCTCATCCTTCGAGTCGTGACGGGTTTCGCTCACTCTTGCTCTCGGTTTTTGTGGTTTTCGCCTGTGTGGAGCGTAGACGAGTGCACACGTGCTCACACACACACACATACGCGTGTAGTTACCGCAGAGCACAGGCCTGCACATGCGACGAAAAAAAAGAGCAGATTCGACAAAAGAGAAAGGGTGATGGCATGCATCCCGTCAACCATCGCCCATTCTTCCAGACGGCTAATTGCGAGCTTACCTGCCGATTCGCGTGAGAGAAAAGAGAAAACGGACGGCTACACGCCTCATGGCTGGCGGAGGGACGGCGATGCGGGGAGGTGCCCCTCGTCGGCTTTCCTTCGTCGCTTCCTGCGCCGCGTCTGCCTGCTCCCCTTTCCTCTTCCTGTATCACTTGTGCGTCTTTCACGCTCTGTGGCTTCTCCCCCTAACCCCCGCCCCCCCCTTCGTACTGCGGTGCCGCTGGTCTGCTGTCGTTGTTTTTCCCCGATCTCGAGCGTACGCGCACAAGTGTGTTCATCCACGACGACCACCCCCTTTTTACTGCCTCTTCCTTGGGTCCAGATAGAAAGAGGGCCGTTACGCTCATACACCCATATATCTACCTTCTTGTGACTAGCGCACTCAAAGCAAGGAAGCTGGTCAGGCATCCTTGACATTCTTTCCGTTCTACCGTACGATCCCTTCGTGCTCACCGTCCCTCGCCCTCCTCGACTGCGTCCACTGAGGAGTCGATTGGCGTTCTTACTACTGCTCGTTGTCGGTTTGCGCGTGCAAGCGTGTTGTTTGACAGCTTGTCTGTGTCTGACTGTGTGTCTCTCAGGCAGCCACACCGAGAGAGAGAGGGAGGGGGGCAAGTCGAGGCTTCCACGTTGCGAGCCCATCCTCTTTTTCATCTTTCACATCAACGCACACGAACGTGTCGCATCGTTTGTTCGTGCAAGGAGCCGCAATACGAGGGCACCAGAGGCCGACGTGAGCCATCACAAATCATGAGCGGGGCGCCGATGAGCGATGAGCAGCGAGCAGCGTTGGAGCAGCGCCTCGTTCGGCTGCGCGCGACCCAAGCTGCTGCGTCCGGAAGTGGACAGGCGATGGCGGCTAGGTCGCCTGTCGGTGCTACAAACGGCGCCTACCACGTCAACGCGGGTGCAGAGCAGACGGAGCAGCACGGGCCACCGGCGCCGAACCCGCGTGGCGGTCCTCGCGGTGGTACAGCCCCGCCACCGCCGCAGATGGGGTACGCTTACGAAGACGATGACGATGAAGAGGAAGCAGAGCTTGACAGCGCCGGGCAGCAGTTCGAAGACGAGTTTCTGCGCCTCATCGCCCAACAGCAGCGACTGCAAAGTGTGCATCCGGTGTCGTCACACGAGCTGAACGCCGCCTCGGTTGCGCAGGTGAGTGCCACGAGCCATGCCGATGAGGGTGTGAACGTTGTCGCGACGGACAAGAGCACCCCTTGTAAACGCGAGCTAGGCGACTTTGAGGCCCTTCGGCTTGCGAAGATGGGCGATAGTGTCTCCATGAGGGACTTCGGTGCCGCGTGCGGTGTTGTCTGGAGGACGCTTGCGGACAACCACGGTCGCAATGCGCTTCACTACGCCGCCGATGCCGGCTCGGCGGCACTCATTCGGCAGGTGGCGGATGACCTGCACGTCCCGTATGTGGCGGATGAGAAGCAAATGACACCACTCGACATTGCGATTTTGAACGGTCACTCTAGCACCGAAAGCGATGAGGTGTACGCAGCGCTCGTAGCGGCAGCGAAGGCATCGGGGCATACTGACGGGAACCCGAGCAGCACCGAGGGGGGTATAAAGACACGAGAAAGCGTGCTCGAGGCACACGCTCCTCAGCCGCCAAAGTTCGTGATGAGCAAGCCGGTCTCCAAGGCAGCAGAGGCGACTGGCACACGCACATTTTGGTCCTCTACGTGTACCAGAAGTGTAGCGACCAGTGTACAGTGCTGCAGCGGTGCCGACATGACCGATGCCGAGCGGCAAGCGGTCAGCGACGCGGTGTGCTCGCTGGATCAGCATGGACGGCTTGAATGGCTGCGGCCCGTGACGCGAAGTGCATTGGTGCCGTGTGAGCACTGGCAGGTTGCGGTGGCATCGCAAGCAGACGCGACGGCAGCGACGACGGCCACAAAGACGACGGGAGTAGTGGTGGCACAGGTGCTGCCAAAGGTGTCCTTGAAAGGGCCGGCGGCGAAGAAGATCAGCGCCGCAACGGTAGCGGTCGCGGCTCACTTGGCTGTGCGCAGCGACAGCCATCACACCGGGGTCGCTGCCGCCTTGCTACATGCGTTGCGTACTCGCATTGGGGATTTGGCTGGAAGCGACAGCAACGCTGCTGTCTTCTTTGCCTCTGGCACGCAACTCAGTCGTCCACCGGCGGCTGTGGCGACAGTGAAGTGGTATCGCCGCGCCTTTGATGCGGCGTACGTCTACGCCTCCGAGAGTGCCTACGATGTCTTCCCCGATTTCTACAACTACGATGAGGTGTTACGTGCTGATGCGGTGCTGAAGGGTGCCATTCCGGCGTCGCTCGTGCAGCAATACATGGCGGATCTGCCGTCGTGGTGCAATCTCGAAGTCACCTCTGATGAACAGTGTGCGCTGGTGCTGAGCTTCATGCAGGCCAAGGCAGGCAGCGAGGAGTCCAACGTGGACCTGGCCTGCGTGCCAGAGGATGTGCAGGAGATGCGTCGTAGCTACATTGGTCACCCGGACCACCGTTCCTACGTGCGGACTAACGCGCAGGGCTCAGTGACGGATCTCGTCGTCTTTCGGGCGCGCGACACGCGCAAATCGGGGTCCTCTGCTGATGCCAACGCTGGCGTCTTCGCGGCTGAGGTTGCGTACGCCCTCTTCACCACCGTCGCCGGAAAGACGAAAGCAGATCACATGATGCTGCTCGCGTCGAAGCTCTTGTCCGCAAAGTTGCTGCTCGTGCCGACCATGTTCGGCATCACAGAGAGCGACCTCGCCAAGGCAAACTTTGATGAGATCGTCGCGGACCGCGAGTACATTTACGTGGTCTCCCCGGCAACCCGGCGCGAGGTGGACGGCCTCGGGCCGATGCCTGCAGCGAAGTTGTCGCTGCCACTCTACACCATTTGAATGCACGCGCCTCTTTTTTTTGAGAGGGGTGCCTGTCGCTCTCCGCCCTCCGCATCGCCTGCTGACACTCCTTCCCTGCCCTCACCTTGCTCAGCTCTCGCTACGTCCTCGCGCATTCTCTCATACACATCTGCGTGTCTGCAGTAGCCAGACGCACGCCTGTGGAGGGGCAGATTTCCACCGGTCGTGTGATGGCGTCACCGGTGTCGACACTGCAGGGGGTGCTATTTGTTGTCTCGGCAACGTTGAGGGACGGCTGTTTATACTGCCGTGGAAGGGGAGGCAGTGACGAGGTCGTGGGCGTCGCTGAAGCCGCACACTTTTTTTCCATGTGCATATGTTTGTGACGGGGCGTGGGTGTCGTACTACATCTTCTGAGGTGTGTGTGTGTGTGCCTCATGTCGTCGATCCCCCTCTCTTCTCTTTCCTGACCTCATCTGGTTGTCTTTGTGTGTGTGTGGTGGGGTGTCTTATTTCTTCTTGTGCTCTCACACATCCTACGGTCCGTTTTGCGGCGGTGTTGGTGGTGGTCATCGTCCTTGTCGACGATGTTTTGCTCTTCGCTGTGTGTTATTCTTCTCTAACGGATGCCCTTGGCCTCTCTCCCTGGCTCGAAACTTGTTCTGTTTAACGCAAGAAGTAGTAGTGGCGACGCAGCAACGCGAAGAAACCAACGAAAGCAAAGTGAATGATGGGGCCATTGCTGTGGCCATGGTAGCCACGCCTTCGTCAAAGTCACTTCCGCGCACGCACACGCACGCGCACACACACACACACACACGCCCACCTCCCCTCTTCCCATGTCTGTCTCCCGCCTTTCGCCTCAGCCGTTTGCCTCATCGTTCGCAACGTTGTGTTTCGTGTGTCCATGTCTGTGTGCTGCTGGTGCTGGTGGTGGCGGCGTCCAGTTTGGGCACACAGCAAAAACGGGAGAACAGAGGATGACCTACGCAAACGAGGAAGATGCGAACGAGCGAGCAGGCAAACGACAAACGGCAGCACGGAGCTCGGCAACCGCGCGTTGCACGTCCGCTGTTTTGATTTCTTTTTTCTGGCCCGATTCGCTCCTGCTCCCAAAATGACAGGGGGGTGGCGGGGGACTGGACACACCCCTCAGCGCGCGGCATCCGAGCGTCCCGTACCCACCCACACTCTGTGTGGCTGGGGAGGCTAAGTAAGCCCCCTCATCGCTGCCAGATGCCGAACCGCTTCCGGTGGTGAAATGGTAAGGCGTCTACGACGAAGGGGGGGGGCAGATCAGGGCAATGCATCGCTGCAGATGTTAGCGGCCAGGTCCTGGGTGGCGTTGCGTCGGAGCGACCTGCGACAGTGATGTTTGCAGCACCCGTATATTGGGCGGAGCGTCAGCGTGACTTGAGCGTATTCCACCCGGCCCTCACTGCCTACTGGTGAAGGGACCCGGAGCCACCCCGAGGGGGATACACCGGGGGGCGGCTGTGAGGCGACCTGCGAGGCGGGTGGGCGGGCAGCGTTAGAGGCAGGGGGCCGTGCTTGGATGACTGACTCGGTGCATCGCCGTAACGCGTGCGTGTCCACCGCGACTTTGCACTACACTTATGACGGAGGATGGGGGACGGAGGGGGGTAGGACTCATGCTGTACAGCGGAGAGTGGGCACCCGCTGATGGAAAAGAGGTTAAAACATTCGCTTCTGCCTTCGCACTAGTTTTGCCCGTCGTTGTGCCTTGCTTCGCTTTGCTGAAAAAGAGCCGTGTGCACCTGTGTGTGCACGTGCCTGTGAGGTCGTTGGAGATCGTGACCATCGACATTGGACTTCGCGAATCCCCCTACGCCACACTCGCGGCCTGCGCTCACATCTGTTCTCGTGTGACGATGTGTGGCCCTTCCACCTCGTTCACCCCTCTCCCTCGCCACTGCTCTGTCTTTTCCTGTACATTGCTTGTGTGTATGTATATGTCATAATGTGTGCCGTTCGCTGGCGCACATGGATCACCAGCACATCATCTGAGTGGGGGTTTTGGCGCCCCCCTTTCCTCTTTGTATTGCGGGCAGCACGTAAGTGTGGCCAACCGCGCAAGCCTCGTGTCGCCGGCAGTCTTTTTCTTTTCTGTTTTACTTTGTGTAGTATCATCAGCCGACACGCGACGGAGTAACTTTCACGCACACTCACGCACTGCAACCAAAAGCTTCCCCCATTCACATGGGCACACGTCCTTGCACACCGGAATTCGTAGAAAGCAAAGAGGCAGCGGCACGCGCACATACGCGTCACGGCAAAGACGCCCTGGTGTGTGCTTGGACACGCACAGACGCACCTGGTTTTGGAGGGAGGAGGGCGTTTGCGCTTAGCGGCCCAAACAATTGCGCTACACACTAAAGCCACTTCTACTCTGTAGGAGCGTAAGAATGCGCCATCAGTGTCGCCCTCCGCCACATGGTGGCATAGCTTATGCGTGGAGGGCAATCTCGCTGGAGCGGTTCCTGGCCCTCTTCGGCATCTGCACAGGCGTCGCGGCGGCGTCACCCGTCGCATCCGTGTCGTCGTCACTAGGTGCCGTGGTGCAATCCTCGACGCCGCTCGCTGAGCGGCAGCGTTTCGTCCGCCTGTGCTGGGTGAGGGGCGGTTGTGGTGGCTGCGACCAGTATGCGCCACAAGTGCGACGTGCCTTGTCTGTCTCCTTCGTTGCCGTGACCGCTGCAGAAGCTCCATCAGCCCTTGCGTCGTACGCGCGACATGCCGTAATTGTGGCAGACCAGGGCCAGCAGTCTGAGGCACAGCACGTCGCCGTGTATGACGGCGATGTTGTGAGAGAGGCGAGTGGCGTGGTTGCGGACATGGGGGAGGCAGCTGAGGAGGGCTATATGCCAGAGCGCCACGTGGAGAATGCAGAGGCGCTCCTGCGAGAGATGTTTGGGCCCCTGGCGAAACTTGTCCTGCACCGCATCCCTCATCGTCGCCGGCCGGCAGCGGCCGCGGCAGATGCCGAGACGCGCACAGCAACCGAGGATGAGCAAGCCGAGGCAGACGACGTCGTGATGCACGACAGTCACGATGCGGGCGAGGATGCGCCGACAATGAACGATCTAGGGAGTGCGACAGCGCCGCCAGCGCTGCCTCACCCACACCAACAAGAGCAGCAGTTCTACTACCGAGTCTCGGCGACCTTCCGTCAGCTCGGCTTTCCCGTCGAGCTGGCTGTCGCGAACGGCCTGCATGCAAGGGAAACCATTGAGGCATGTCTTCAACAAGCCTTGTCTAGTGATGTCAAGTTTATCTCCGTTACCAGCAACCATGGGCACGCAAACAACCAGCAGCGTCGCTTCGGCAGAGGTAGGGGACGAGGAAGGCACCAGCAGCATGAACGGAGCAACATCAACTCGATAGGGTTCCCAAGTCACGGTGGCAGCGGGGACGGAGCCTCCTCTCGACTTACACCGCACCAGCAAGAGCTGAAGGCCATCATGAGCGACCTGCGGCAGCTCTGCGCCCATTTTAGCCGCACGGTCAAGTTTTCTGTGAAGCCACCACTCCAGGCGAGCATGTCGCACTTCCCTGCGGAGGGGGTAGGCGCTGCGACGGCTGAGGTGATGGCGAGGCCGTGGCGCTGCCGCTGCTATGTCAAGGAGGAGTGGAGTACTTCACCCCAGGCTCGACTTGCTTACGAAGCATGCGGCAGTAGCCCCAACGACGCCTTTGTCCGCTGTGTCGTAGAACTTCGGCGACAGTACAGGGACGAGATGGACTCCACAGGCGTGACTCAGGAGGGCGTGCGTGAGGTGGCGGCGCTTGTACAGGGACACCGAAAGACAGTGACAGCGACCTGGAAGGAGGAAACTGCTGGTGGCATGTCGGGGGCGACGACCGCAGAAAGCAACTCGGAGGAGCAGGCGCAAGACGGCGCATCTGCGACGCGGGCGACAGCGCATGCGAGCTCGTTCAGCTCTCTGACGCAGCCGCCTACGTACAGTACCCAGCTGCAGTTAACGGACGCGCGAGGGAACACCGCCGTGTACAACGCACGCCGCCAGGCCTCACCGTACGTCGGATACCAGACAGCGGCGATGAGCGCCATTCGTTCGGAGAGCGCGTGGGACAGCGAGGCACACTTGCTATCTGAGAGGTTGGAGCCGGCGCCTTTGCTGTGGCGGCTGCGGTGGCAGTTCGACATGCTGGTGGATCACATCTGCCGTGTAACAGGCAAGCCGCCCTTGGAGGTTGCTTGGATTAAGTTGGGTGGCACCGGCGACGACGGCGGTGACGCCGAGCCGGCGAAGCAAGAGACCAACGGCACTGCAATGACTGACAGCGGTGCGGCTCCCACGCGCCCCCCGACCGACACCCCTGTTAACCTCCCCATCGTCTTCACCGGATCCCTCTTTGTTGAAAATAATGCACTGGCGTGGCAGACGGCCGGGAAGGGGCGGTATCGCGTGGAGTTCGACACCTATGTTCAGGCTGTGTACTACCTGCTGGACCAGTATGGCGACTGCCTAAGCGCACTCCCATGCATGGCTGCTGGGCAAGGCGAGGGTCTCCTGTTTCCCAGTGCTGGCGTGCTGGAGCTGCAGGTGCTGCGGCACGACACGTTTCCTATCCTGAATCACCACCGGGGCAAGTGGAACTGCTACGCGATTCTGGGCTCGATTACTATGCACCTGCTTGGTTGCCCCTTCCAGACCCATTACCACTTTGACCTCGCGACGAAGGAGTGGGTGTCGACGGTGACCGTCAACAATGGCCGGCAGTCGAGTTACCCTCTCTCGCAGCGCCGCTCTAAGATGAAAGGAGAGGCGTGGCGATATGCGTGTCTCGACGCCATCCGGGACAACTTCCCTCGCCAATACGCCGCTGTTCTAGAGAAGCACCCTGATGTTGATCTCTCTGCTGACAACGGGGCACGCGGGCAGCGCTACCGCGCATTGCCTCGAGAAAAACGTATCGCGCACATGGGCAGCTTCGTAGCCATGGTAATGACCTTCGCCGAGGAGGATCTAGGGTGGAGGCAGCCGCGTGTCCGACTTCGCAACTTGTCCGGAGATCTTGGCCTACCGCAGTGGATTGCCGAGATGGAGGCCCAGGTGGAGGGGGAGGAGGAGCGGCGCGTGGTGGCCGTCTCGCCAGCCTTCTTGCAGGTGCGGCAGGCGCGCAAGTCCCTGTTCTTCCGACTGGCGAAGCAGTACTTTCCGAAAGAGTTGAAGACTTATCAATCCCTGAACCGCAACGATAGCGATGACCCTGAGATGGACATCAACGTACGCCGCACAAGACTCTACGACCCCAAGAGCATTTTTGACGGGTCGATGCTGAGGCACGTCACCTCACTGATGGAGCGCGACCATGCAACGATTGCCCCGATAAAGGTCACCTTAGAGGCGCGCGCACGCCAGCAGGATCCACACGGAACTGATGCAGCGATCGGGCAGTCGATAGCAGGCGACGACCTTGATGACATGGAGCTCGACATCAACTACTCGGATGGAGATACGTGGCTTCTGCTCAGCCAGCAGCCAGAGATGCTGCTGCGCCCCCTGAGCCTGTCGTACAGCGCACAAGTCCTGGGCGAGCGCGGCAACGTCCTGATCGCTGACTACGACTCCAGTCGCGCCACCACACCGGCCGATGCGGAGGCCATTCCGGTACTCGTGACGGCACTCAAGTCTGCTTCCTGCCACCTCGCCGGTGCGGACGCGGAGACGCTATGGACGGAGTACGAAACCTACCCGGTGACTGGCGCCGGCTCTAACCGCGAGCTGTCCATCGCTCTCTTTGGGGCGTTCTTTGGGCACAATGCGAATGTCGCGGTGGAGGCAGCGACTCCAGCAGCAAGCAGCGCGGAGGGCGAACCGGCGCGAGCAGGTGGCGTACCCTCTCTCGGGGTAGCTGATCTACCGGATGCCATGAACGACCCCGCCGCGCCGGTGAACGTGATCGTGACTGGGGTGGGGAGCTACTGGTTTGGCACTGTCGTCCTCCCGCGCTTCGGTATGTTGCCGATTGCCAGAGCGGTCGCCACATCCAAGCGCCGGTGTGTTCGAGACGCCCTCACGCTGGCAACTCGCCGCAGCTTTCCACGCGTGTTGCAGTACATTATCAAACGTGACATGGCGTCAGCAACGGTGGCGACCGAAGTTCTCTCCGAGCCTATCATCGAGCAGCTCCCGCCCGAGGTCTGCCGCGACGTGTTGGCACAGCTTGCCAAAGCCAGACGCAACCAGCCGCCGCCGCCATTTCGTCTGCTACTGCGCTGCATGAAGTCGGCATATCCGCTGCGTGACCACCGCATCCGCGTTCAGAGCTCGTACGACACAACGCACGGGTTCCAGTATCGCCTCTACCTCCAGCGTGGCTTGATTGTGCGGCAGGGCAGCACACAGCTGGTGGGATACGGCGCCTCCACCTCGACCCAGTCAGAGGCATTGTACCGTGCCGCCGTGATGGCGCTGGAGAACCTCTTCGAAACAGCCCTGCACGCAGCCGAGACAATGCAGCCGGGCTACCGCTCGCTAAGTGCGTCAGACCCTCAACGACCGTGAAAAAAAACCAAGATGGCACATGGTGGTGCTGTGCGTCAGGTGGGTTAGGGTGCGAGGATCAACGGGTGACGCAAAATGGACATTCCTTCCTCTTCCCTCTCCTCCTCATGACCGAAGAGCGCTGTCGCAGTCATCTTAGACCCTGCACACCGGATCCGATATCATCAGTCGCGTGCTCTTTGCTGGCGACGTCGTGCGTCACGAAGTCGGAAGGGGATTTGCAGCGCCTCTCTCTCTGCGTGTGTTCTTATAGGCATGTGAGGGGTGGAGAGGAGGGGTGGATGGAGTTCTGTGCGGGGTGCAACACCGAACATCGACCCACGCGCGCACACACAAACGTACAGGAGAATGACGAACGAGATCCTCCATTTGGGTTGCCACTCCCACTCCTTCTAAGACACGGAAATGGGCACGGGCAGAGCACAAGACGGGCTCAAGGAGGAAATAGGCGACGCTCACACAGACACACGCACACGAAGGAAACGGCCAGAAAAATAAGGCGTATATGACACTGGCCATGAGGAGGGGACGACGGTGGTGTTCTCCGTCCCTTCCTCCCTCACTCGGCGTCCTCTTGCAAGAGCGTGAGTACTTCTCGTTACCTTTTCAGCGCACTGTGGCGCTTGGTTCACAGAGGTGGGCTACTGCTGCTGCTTCCACTTTGGTCCGCGGCACTGCCTCCTTTGGTTATTGGACACACAAACAACTGCCCCCCCCCTCCCCCACCTTCTGCTCGTAACATGAGCACACATACACTCCTTCCACTCTTCCTTCTCTCTCTCCCGTGGCTACACATTCAGTTGCGTGCACGCCCACTGGCGGCGTCTCCTTCTATCCACCTCCACATCCCCTCGCTGTCTGCTTTCATTGAACGTCTGTGCTGTCTCCGTGTAATGCCCCCTCATTAGTTGAGCACACACGCACACGCACACGCAGAAGTCCAACCGCGAAACGAAACAATCCACGCACGAGGGCATAACAAAAGAAAAAGCGAGAGAGGGAAAGGCACGCCTCACTGCGTCGCTCTCCCTCCCCTCCACGGGCCTTTATATGGGAATCCCGCTCGCGCTCGTGTCTCTCTCACGCACATTAAAATCACGTTGTGTATGACGTCTTGTCTGGATCGCTACGAAAGAGTCACGCACGCATTTGTATGGTGTATATACACATATATATATGTGTGTTGTTTCGGTTCTACATCCCCCCGTTCCCCCCTCCCTCCCTCCTCTTGAGATACACACATACACGTATATACGGCCCCTCCTGTGGTCCATTCCTCTTTTGTCCTCGACCGCGATTGCTCATCTCTCTCCCTCTCCCTCTACCTCTCTATCTGTGTATCTCTCACGTTTGGCTTTTTCTTCTGGGTGTTTGTGTGTCGCGGTAGAAGCTCCCCGATCGATAGCGGCCTTCTGCTCCCCTCTCCCTCTCCTTTTCCTTCTGAGCTGTTGCCGGGAGCGCGGAAGCACACTCACACACGCAAGCGACGATATCTTCCCTTATCCACTCCATCCAAAACGCAGCAACGTGGCGGAAAATTGAGTTGACGTGTTCTGCCCACTGAACAGCGCGCTGGAAAGTCTCTCTGCTGCAGGTCTCGGCACAATGAACGACATTCGGTTTCCGGGCTGGATCAAGAGCAGCCCAACTCTCGTGATGGCATCGGTGCTTGCGCAGCTTCTGGCGGATGAGTTCGCCGAGACGACCTCATCTGCAACAGCTGGTGCGCCGCGGCCTCTCTCCGAAGCGTGCGTGGTTGGTGGCAGGGAGCGGTGGCCCCGCCACACCTTTGACGAGGACATCAGTAGCAGCAGCAGTGACGGCGGCGGAGGCGTTAATCTATTCGATTCGGATGCTAGCGAATGTGTGGGCTGTTATGATTCTGGCCGTGATGGAATGCACAGCGGTGGTGGGGTAGACACAGGGTACCTACGTATGGTGGATCGGTTGCTGGAGCTCAACTCGAAGGAGCTTGACTCTCTCCCACCCGCGGCGGCCACAGCTACCGCAACAACGTATTTGCCCCGGAGGGCCGTCACTGCTCCTGCGATTGCCATGCCAACGGCTATCGCGGGGTCCTGGCGCCGTAGCAGCGGCGCTATCTTTACTGGCCTGAGCGGCGGGGTCAACATGAGCAGCCTCGGTGCCAGCCCTGATATTCTCCGCGACCCACGAGTGCGGACACTTCTGCGGCTCTCGCGGCTCAACGATGTTCTCACGCGCGCGGAGGCGGCGCAGCCGCTCATCTCGCGGCGTATCGCGGCAGCTATGGTGTCCTTCTTCGCCTTTGCCGTGTCGTGCCGACAAAGCGGTCTCCCCGCGGATCGCACGAAAGGGTTCTTCACAGAGTGCAGTGCCCTCTACACCACCCTGCTTTCGAAGCTGCGCTCGCTTCGGTTCGGCGGCGGCGTCAGTCTCGAGGACTTCACCGCTTCTCTCGTGGCATGTGGACTGAAGTTGCGCGACGACGAGGATGTCGAAGGGGAGGAGGATGGACGCGGTGCCGCGAACGAGGCTGGCGCAACCGGCGCGGGGACAGCTGGCATCCCGTGCAGCGGTCGCAGCAACAACAGCAGCGCTGTAGCCTCTGGCGCAGCGCCAATGGGGAGCTGCGGCGGTGCCGGAGCCAGAACGCCGATGCAGCCGTCTTTTGGACGTGACAAGAACTGGGGCCTTGTCGGTTTCGGCCACCGCGCCTTCGACGCCATCTTTGTGCGCTGTATCCCCAGCAACATCGACGAATGTGTGCACGACCCTGTCGCGCTCGGCATTCTACGCGGCATCTCACTCACGCACTCGCAGCAGCTCTTCTACCTAGCCCCGGAGCTGGTGAACCACTTGCACGACCTCACCGATGCCTTCGCCACGTCTGGTCACCGGCGCGAGCTGTCGTACAAGCGCGTCCTCTCCGTGTTGCTGGAGGCCATCAGCTGCTCTCGCGTAATCGACTACGAGCGCACGAACAACTGGATTACAGCAGTTATCCAGGAAAGATACGTCGTGCGCGGCTTGTTCCAGCGAGAGGAGCTGCACGCCCACGTTGTGACCGCTACGCTGACGATGCTTATCCGGCAGTATCAGGAGATGGCGAAGGAGTGCGCATCCAAAGTGGTCGGCCTCGTCTCGATGCCGGACTTTACGGAGGGCGATCAGCTTATTGAGCTTGTCTGGAAGGCCCTGCAAGACACCATCGGGTCCTGGGAGGATGCCGCAACTACCGCTGAGAAGCACCCTCTGACGTTATTTCGGCACAACATCGACATTGTCGTGCAACATTTACTCCGGACTGAGGTGGAGCGGCTGAGGTGCTACTACATCATTACGAGCGCCACGGCCGCCTACCACCAGTCGCTTGTCGAGATGTCGGCGGCGACGAGCACGACCAGAAACCAGAGTGGCTGCCCTCCCGCCGTGCCACCACTCGCGCCAGGACGGGAGGAGCAGCGGGGGGCTAATCGACGTAGGCGAGACACCCTTCGCGGACGGGATGGTACCACACGGCGCGACAGCGATGCGTCGGCGGCGGCTCCCTATGTTCCATCTGCGGAAGAGGAGTCGCTGCGCATTTTGATTTGCAGCAACATCATCAAGTTCCTCCTGCTCCCCACTAGCATCATGAGCGCGCTTCCGAGGACGGAGGAGGCGAAGCAGCTGCGTGCGTCACTCACAGAGGCGGCGGCGCGCGTGCTGAGCGTCGTGACGGCAAAGGAGTTCAACAGCCGTGACGACACATCTGCATCGACAACGGAGAGCGGCCGCGCCACCACCTCCGCAGCACCGCGCTCCATTAGTCCGATTAGTGCGGCGGCAGCGACGCCGAGGATGCGGCACGCCGACGTTGCCGTTGCCGGCACCGATCTACTTGCTATATCGCGAAGGAGAGCACACTTTTCCAACAACTTCTACCGCTGCATCGAGGAGCTCGTACACGAGCTTATCCGCACAATTCTCCAGCCAAGCGGGCCGGAGGACGCGACGGCTGTCGCCAACCAAAGCTTTCTTGGGGGCGTGTCAGATATGCATCTGCCGACGCCGCCTACCTTGGATACCAGCAGCGACGCGATCTTGCGTGGCATGGTGGCGGCGGTGTGCATTCAATACATGTGCTCCACAAACCAGCATCTTCGCTCGTTCGCCGTTTCAGAGGTGATGGACGCCGTCGTGCGCCTCTCTGCTCGCTGCGGCGCTGAGGAAGCGGCGACGGCCACGCACGGGCCTCTGGGGCACAAGGGCAGCGGCCACACAGCGTGCGCCAGCGGCAAGGACACCAATGGGAGTCCGGCAGCGACTTCACGGGGAACCGTTGTCGGTTCCGCTGCCGAAGACCCAGAAGAGGAGCGGAAGCATGCAACGCACCTTCGCGCTTGCCAGTTGGCGCTGTGTTTCGACGCCCTGTCCGCGATCCTGGTGCCGACTGTTGTTGTGGAAGGCTACCACCACGTGGCGGAGGAGCAGGAGGAGAGAGTTGGCCTCGCGCGGAGCTGCACAACGACGAGCGAACGTGGTGACTCGAAGCGCGAGGAATTGTCACGCTACGGGCAACTGTTGTGTGACACCTACGTGGACTCTCTGCGCGAGCATCTCTGGGGTCTTGAGGAGGGGAGCGTGAATCGCCACAACATGCTCACGCCGGTGATGGCTGTCGCTGTCAAGGCGTTTGTGAATTTAGTGCTTCGGGTGCATGAGCGGCTGCGTGGGATGTCGAGCATGGCCCTCGTGCTGGTACAGGAAGCGGAGGCTGCGATGGAAGGGCCACACAAGGGGACTCGGTGGTCTGCGGCGGTAATCGCGAGGGATCGCGCGCGACTGCTGCACGCCTTCAACGCGGAGCGCATGAGCGTTGTGCTGCTCCTGCGTGGTGTCATCCAGAACATGCTCAGCGTGGCGTGGCCGTCGTCAGGGGTGTTGTACCAGAGCCCAGCATGCGGCTGGGAGAGGCCTCTGAGCAACACGACGACGTCCGCCGTGATGGCGCCGATAGCGCTGGCGGTTCTGTCGCCCTTCTTTCGACCCTTAACGATGCTGCTCCACCTCTCTACCCTGTTTCCAGCCCGGTCACTAAAGCAGCTCTGCACGCACTATCAGTACGCCCGCTACCTCACCCTCGAGGACCCCAGCACGAGCGATCAATACGTGTTTTATTACTACCGCCGCCTATCGCGCGCGCTTGTGGCGGTCGAGGCGGACGACAGTGGCGGTTCTGGAGCTGGCCCTGCGGAGCAGATAGAACTCGAGTGCTGGGCGCTGTTTCGCTCATGTTGGATGATGTTCTCCTACTACAAGTACACGGCAGAGGCACTTATGGCGGTGAGGGCTGGGGGCATGGCGCCTATGGAGAGCACGAACCCAGCTAAGGCTGCGGCGGCGCTTGCCCGCGCGCCGATCTTGTCGAGGAAGCAGTGCAAGCTACTGCGCCTCATCGCCGCTTCGGCGGCACCACTCCTGCGCATGTGCTCGTCCGACGTTCAGCAGGCCATGGCTGACATCGCCGTGCTCCTGCGCTACACGCTGACCAGCGCGCTTCACTGCCCCATGGTGGTCGCTGACGTCACCGCAAAGAGCGGTATCGTGCACGCGTCACTGTACAAGTCACTGAAGCGGCTCTGCGGCGGCAGGAAGGAGTGCTGGAAGCGGCTGACCACGGGAGAGTTGATGCTTCTTCAGTGTGTGGCGGAGCTAGAGATCCTGCGAGCGGCGGCGGGGTCCGTGGCGCAGCTGACGCTCTACCGCCACTTTGAGGTGCGTGAGTTTGTCGCGAGCGCTGCCATACCGGAAGCGCTGGGCCACATCCTCAGCACAGCGTGCGACCACTACATCGAAGCGGTGGGCAGCATGCTGCCGGGCGTTGCCTTCCAGGTCACTCGTACTGACCTGATGCAGCTCGTCTTTCTGGTGACCTTCGCGATTGGGTCAGTACGCGAGTCGGCGAGCAAGCTGGTGCTGTGCGTGGTGAGGTCGTTTCCCACCTACGCCGCCTATGCCAGCGCGTTGCCGCTCCTGTGGTGCGTGCTGGACCTCCTCGAAGCTGGCACAGCCTGGCAGATCGAGTCGCTATGCGAACACGTGCGGTTTTCGGCTGTCCCTGCGGTGGCCGCCGACCCACACAGCGTGGAGCGCCAGCAGCACGTGCTGTTCGTCGCGGATGTCGCGGAGCGGTGGGCTGCCATATTGCAGGAAAAGGCACCGGTAGCCCTCGTTGAAACAGCTATCAAGTTCATGGTCGTCCAGCAGCAAGAGTGCGGGGAGCAGGCAACGACGCAGGCCGGCAGGCACCACGCTGGAACCCGACTTGCCATCCTGGCTTCCCAGTACCGGGCTGAGGAGGCACCATCCAGTTTGGACGACAGCCCCATCACTCTCATGCGTGGGGCTGAGGCGGCTGCCCATGTCGTCAAGGTTGAATACGCGCAGGCGCTGCTGCTGCATGGCCGTGCGCAGGGTACGATGCAAGCTGCTAGCTGGTACGCGTCCGCTGGGCAAATGCAAAGCACCGTGGTGGCGCAGCTGTGGGCGGCCACGCGCCTCTGCCGACGTGCTTTGGCGTCGGCGGTGGCGCAGCGGCTCGAGACGAATCTCTTGCGGCCTGCCCGGGCCCTTTTCGTGGAGACGGGCTACTCCGTGGACACGGTGCTGGCGCCTCGCGCTTCCACCATCGCCGACGAGGATGCTGCGGCACAGGAGGAGGCGGGTGTGACGCGGGTGCCGCTCGATGCCCCAGCCCGCGCGGAGACGGCCGCGAGCTTCGCAGCCGCCGTGGCGCTGCTCGTAACGGGCAGCGGCACCCCCCTCGGGCGGCAGCAGCTGCTGCAGTACCTGGTGCAAGGCGCCGTGCAAACGTTCCGCTCCGATGTGCTGTACGAGGCCATCCTGTGCTGGAAGTGGCTGCTGAGCCAGAACCGTGAGGCTTACCTGTTGCCGCTGCTGCAGGAGCTGGACACGGCATTCGTATGGACGGCGGCCAATCGGCTAGGGCTGTTTGACGGCTACTGCTCCTCCAAGAACCGGCAGGTGCAAACAGGCGAGGTGCCGATCCCCCTCAGCACCGTCTCCACGAGTGGGCAGAGAGGAGCCGGTGTGCCGGAGGAAACTGCCGTATACGTGGCCGACAACGTCAACAGCGCCTCCCCGCACAAGCTGCTCTTCTCCTTTCTTACCGATATGTACGTGGAGGAGGGCAGCCCGCTGTGCCTCAGCCCCGAGGTGCTTCGCCAACTGTACCTTGTCGCGGCTCACATTATGCAGTTCGCCGCGGTGCTGTCTCTGCGAGACGACATGTTTGGCGAGACGATGCGCTGCTTTCTCGTGGTCGGCAGCATCGCGCAGCTGCTGAGGGAGGCGAACGTGCGCCAGCTGGGCGCTGGCCTCTTGACGATAGTGCCCTTTCCCGCGATTGGCGCGCTGCGCCAGCGGTGGTACAAGGCGCTGCTGCGGTGGTTCACCAAGACGCCGCCAAGTTGGTACTACGCCAAGGATCCGGTCCTGGCCAGAGAGGAGGCGAAGGTGGTGCGCTCACTGTCGCAGCTGCTAAAGGAGGAGGCTGACCTGCTCACCCACACAACTCTCGGTTTTCTCGACTTCAGCAGTGGTGTTCAACGCGAGCGAGGCATGTCACTCGTACATCACTGGGAGTCGCTGAGCGTCGTGCGCGAAGGCGTGGCTGCGGTGCGGCAGGCGATCGACGGCGGCGAGGAAGGCTTGTCGAAGCTGATCGTGCGGGAGAAACTGAGGCTTCAGGGCTTGCTGCATCTGCTGCGCGTCCTTGTGGAGCACGAGGTGCTGCGGCTGAGTGTCTGGCGTACCCCGCGCCGCACACTCAAGATACCCAACACGACACCTTCCGTTGGCTGGGGGAAGCTGATCGAGTGCGCCGATCACCACAACCCCGCTGTCGTTGTTGCCATGGTCTACCGCTTTTCGAGCATCCCAGCCGTGCGGTTGACGGCGTCGCAGCGTGTCGTCGCACATCCGGAGCGGTACTCGAACGTTGCGGAAGCGGTAGACCTCTACCTTACGGAGGACGTGCTGCGCGCTGGTGCGCGGCGGTTGTTTCTCTTCTGTTCCTGCAACATCATTCAAGCCCTCCGCCTGCTTGACCCACGCTACGCCGCGTACAAGACGGTGAATAGCTACGCCATCCGCAGCCTGCTCTCTCAGCGCAGCGAGAAGCTCATCTTCTACCTGCCGCAGCTACTGCAGCTCTTGGCGACGGACGAGAGCGGCAGCATCGAGGCCTTCCTCGTGCGCACGAGCGCAAAGAGCACCATGTTTGCGCACCAGCTGCTCTGGAGTCTGCAAACCGAGAGCGAGGGCAGCGGTGCCCTGGCGAAAAAGTGCCAGCAGGTGGAGAGGCGCGTCAAAGCAGCATTTACGCCGAATGAAGAGGCCTTCTACAGGTCCGAGTTCGCTTTTGTGGACCTCATGACGTCGCTGTCGGGCGAGATCATGAAGTTCGACAAGCCCGAGCGCAAGACGCAGCTGCGGCTGAGGTTGAAGGACGACGTCTTTCACACCCTGCCCAACCTGCGGCACCTTTACCTGCCCACAGATCCAAACTACCGGATCACCGACGTCATCCCGCACACGGCCGGGGCCATGCAGAGCGCTGCCAAGTGCCCAATCCTGGTGCAGTTCACGTGCGTCCCGCGCACAGTAGAGGACACGCTGACACGAGACGACGTCGACTCGGCGGCTGCCAACGAGCACGGGCACGGTGCGGGAAACAGCCATGGCGACGCGGTGTCGCGCCCGGTCGTGAAGGCGTGCATTTTCAAGATGGGTGACGACTGCCGACAGGACCAGATCTCGCTGCAGCTCATCGGCCTCATGCAGCGCATCCTGAACTCCGTTGGCGTGCCGTCCTTTCTCTACCCGTACCGCGTCATCACTACCGGGCAGAGCACCGGCATCATCGAGTGTGTGCCGCGGTCGAGGAGTCGCAATGAGATTGGCAAGCTCGTCGAGTCGAACATTGCGGAGTTTTTCGTGCAGACATTTGGCCATCCCGAGTCCGCCGGCTTCCGCCGTGCTCGCGAAAACTTCGTGAGGAGCACGGCCGCGTACTCGGTCGTCTCCTTCATCCTCAACATTAAGGACCGCCACAACGGCAACATCATGATCGACGCCGACGGCAACCTCATCCATATCGACTTTGGCTTCCTGTTCGACACCTCGCCGGGCGGCGACATTAACTTCGAGTCGTCGCCTTTCAAGCTGACGACGGAGATGGTGCAGCTCATCGGCATGGACGTCAGTGGCGAATCGACGCTGCAGAGCAAGGCGCTTGCCCGCGCTCTTGTGGACGAGGAAAACTACATCTACTTCAAGACCCTCGTGAACCGCTGCTACCTCGCCGTGCGGCAGTATGCGCGTGAGATATGCGTGATGGTGGAGCTCATGCTCCGCAGCGGATTGCCGTGTTTTAAGCCAAAGAAGACAATCGCCAACCTTGCGCATCGGCTGGCCGTTGACAAGAACGAAATCGAGGCCGCCGACTATATGCGCCGCCTCATCCACGAGTCACGGCAGAACTTCAGGACCGTCCTCTACGACTACTACCAAAAGGTTGCCGAGGGCATCGAAATGTGAGGGTGGTAGGGATGTGCACTCGTGCGTGTGTACCACGTCTCCGCTCCACGCCCCTAGTAACGAAGCGTAGCGCTGGTGGTGATGCTGCCTTCCTCGTCACCGCCCCCTATTTTGATTTTTTTTTGTGTTGCACCGTGTCTGCGTCCCAGGAGGACATTGATTACCGCACTCTCGCATCTCGGGGTGGAGCGTCCCGCTCGATTTTTGTTTTTCGTCGCCGAGTGTCCGTTCCTCTGCCATGCAACACCACTTCAGCCCCTCCCCCCTCTAGCGAGCCTGTCACAGACCCCATCCGCTGGGTACGAAGCGGCCCTGGACACGCACGCGTTACGGCGATGCACCGAGTCAGTCATCCAAGCACGGCCCCCTGCCTCTAACGCTGCCCGCCCACCCGCCTCGCAGGTCGCCTCACAGCCGCCCCCCGGTGTATCCCCCTCGGGGTGGCTCCGGGTCCCTTCACCAGTAGGCAGTGAGGGCTGGGTGGAATACGCTCAAGTCACGCTGACGCTCCGCCCAATATACGGGTGCTGCAAACATCACTGTCGCAGGCCGCTCCGACGCAACGCCACCCAGGACCTGGCCGCTAACATCTGCAGCGATGCATTGCCCTGATCTGCCCCCCCCCTTCGTCGTAGACGCCTTACCATTTCACCACCGGAAGCGGTTCGGCATCTGGCAGCGATGAGGGGGCTTACTTAGCCTCCCCAGCCACACAGAGTGTGGGTGGGTACGGGACGCTGGGATGCCGCGCGCTGAGGGGTGTGTCCAGTCCCCCGCCACCCCCCTGTCATTTTGGGATATTCTTCTTGCGTGGAAGCCAAGAGCCTGCAGCCTGGCCCCTGTTGGTGGTTTCGGCGAAGGGGTCTATGCTTGCGCTCTGCCGAAGAGAAGCGCGGATATAATCATGTATTCTACCAACTCACTGCGCATCGTGTTGGCGATTTAACATGTTTGATGCATCCGTCAATTTCTTTTCTGCTTGTGCTGCGGCTGTGGTGTGGAGCGTGATACTGTATGAAAACCACGAAGTATGCAGTTGAACCGAAATGGGCTGATCGATGCCCAACGGCGCTGAGTGGCCCGTCTCCTTCATGAACCCTCGATGCACATCTGCATTCAGTAAGAGAGGGTTTTCACGCGACGAGCGGGCCAAGGCACTTGCTCTCCCTGGTTGTCAGCACTTCGGTGTAGCAAGCGAACAGAAGCATGGCGCTAGTGTCTCGTTGCTCGCACAGCAGGACATGCGCACAGGTGTACACGCCATCTCTCCCGTTCCCAAGGACGCCGTTGCAGCAGTGACACTCTGGCTTTGCTGTGGGGACCTTGCTCAACGAATACACTTTACGCCCGGCCACGCTCCAGAGAGGGATCTGATGGCTTGGGAACTTCTCGATCAGATGTTACACGATGTCGCTCCCAGCCCTCACGTCATGAGAATGGATGCCGAGTGGCACTACCCGACGCGGGACACGAAAGGGGGCGACCCAGTGGACTGGGACCATTCTACTCCGACTGGTTCAACGGCTAATAGGCCTGCACACCCGATAGAAGACATCTTGACGCAGTACAGCGCAGATGGGAGGACCACGGACACGTCACGGAGACAGCACAATGCCGCCGAGCGACAATTGCGCGGCCAAGCCTACTGCCAGCTTTGAGGAGGCAATATGACGCGGTCCTGCCACCAAGGACTGGGGCTCCATGACACTATTTCTGCGAAGCGGACTGGAAACTGTACTAGGCCCTGATTGCGAACTTGGTCCGCAGAGACCGCGCCTACACTACAGCAACACTGAAGTGAGGATGCCCACGCATCAGAGTGCCGTAATGACCTCGGCCATCACCACAACCCGAACGCGCACCAGGGACCAACGACGAATCGCTCATGCAATTACACCTACCACCGCTCTACCATGCATGCATAGCCAGAATGTGTCACTCGAGGAGAGCTTGCATCCACGTCAAGACTCATAGCGAAGACCACCGGGTAAACTGTTCCATCTTGTGAGGCCGCTTACACACAGTTCTGGACGCCGAAACGGCCCCGATCTGCGGAAGGCCTCGGGAAAACACCCTGCGCACCACCCGAGAATTGCCCATTCTCGGACATGCTTACCGAAGGGCTTGCCTGCAGTGATGCATTTAGTCCTGCATACCCCTCACCACCACCAGCCCTCAGTCACGGTTACGCAACCAGGCTACCAACGACTACCGCCACACTAAACGCATTACCAATGCAACGAGTCAACCGCCACCTCGGCGCGAAAGAGCGGGCCGACGTGTTGGCGACGATGCTCCAGCAGACGTCAGCGCGATATCCGGCCACGCGCCCTTGCTACGTGGAAAGAGGGGCTCATGGCGCCACTCCTGAAGTCGCACAGGCCAGGTGGTGGCCCCGCATCCTACCGCCCCTGTGGCGCTGGCGCTGACCAGCGATCCGCGCAGGCTACTCGAACAAATGATCGCGCGACGACTGCGCAGGCCATCTGGGCGACAGGCTCCAGCCACGGCAGTCGGGCTTCGCGTGCGCACCGCTCCCCCGCGGACCTGCCCCACCACAACGTAGTACAGCCCCAGCCAGGTGCCAAGGCCTGAGCAGTCCTTGTGCACTCCACGCTGGCGCGCGTGGCTCGGCAGACCGCGGCGTCACCCCATCGCGGCGCTGAAGAGATCCAACGTAGACCCGTGCCGTGCTCGCTGGATCATGGGTTTCTCAGGCGGGGAGGTCATACGAGCCCCACGGCGACCCGCCCTCCAGTGGGCAGCGCACACTCGCCGTTGCGCGACACCGCAACCAGCCACGGCTCTCCGTTGCACGCGGGCACCTGGAAGAGGATCGCCGCCGCCCCGTCCCCCACCCCACCCACCCACAGACACACACACGCTCGGCAGGGACCCCCAGGCAACGCGCTGCGGCGTAACACCCATCGACGCAGCGACAGGAGGCTGCGGCCGCGCCTCGTCTGCAGCGATGGCGCTGAGGGCGAAGCAACGGGGCGGGGGCGTGACCCCGGTGCGAGGCCACCCGGATCGGCCAAGGCACAGGCAGACATCCCGCGAAGCCGCGCGGCACGAGGCGACGGGAGACCATGCTTGCCCAGTCCCGCACCGTCGATCCCTGCAACGGCGGGTGGCGGGCCGTGGCGGCATGGGGTGCCGATGGGGGGCTGCCTGCTGCTGCGCTGGCGCATGCTTGTGCGCGGGCCCCCTTCCGCTCGCCACACCCACGCCTGCGAAAGGCCTGCGGATTCAGCAGAGGGGCGGGATGTCCCTGCTGCCTTGCCACACACGCATCGCGGCGTCCCGCCTGTGGGGCGGCACATGTGGTCGAGCGGGCCAGCGACGCCACCGGCAGCAGCGTTGTCCTGAAGCAGAGGCCCGAGGATGCAGGAATGCGAGCACTGTGCGCATGCGCAGGTGAGCGCAGCCAGAGCGTGCGGTGTGTCTCCTACGTCCGACCGGGTCTGCACTGATGAGGCGCAGATGCCGGAAGCATGGCGAGGGCACCCCCGAATGGCAGCAGCGAGTCCCCGCACCACATTACGGCATGCCGCGGCTTGCAGAGACTGAGGGAGAAGCACGGCAGACAGGCTGTCCTGTGCAAGGTCTCGGAGGGCCCTGGCCTGAGTGTGGCCAGCTCCGTTGCTTGCGCTCGCCCGGCACGCCCCCTTGACCCCCACCCCCTGCTGCCTCCACGACAGACGCGACAGCCGCCGCCCTCGTGCGGGACCCTGAAGGCGGCTCCGTTTGGATCAAGGCATGCGGACCACCCGTGTGCGTGTGTCGCCGATCGTGCGGCATGCGTGCGAGGAAGGGCAAGAAGAAAACGATGAGACGCATGGCCCGATTCGATGGCAGGGTCTTCTGTCCTGGGCGACTCGTGTGTAGCGGCACTGTGACAGGGGTAGGTGAGCTGTGGTTGAATGCCTGTTTTTGTCGATGTGTACGTGGTGAAGTGACATTGTGAAAAAGAAATTGTTTAGTCGTGGAGCGGGATGGCTGTAGGGATCCGCTTAGCTCAATGAGAATGCCAGAATTGCGCCTCTTGGGATTGTGCCTGTACGTTTCTCCACCTCTTCACCCCTCCTTCGCTGTCTATCGGTGTTTGCGCGGCCTCGGGTTTTGCTCGTCATTGCGGGGCCACGCGCATGTGCGTGGGGGCGGGGAAGGCCCTCGGCGACAGGCCCCCCCCCACGCGGCCCCGGGGCGCGGCGCGGCGAGGCCCCAGGCGGCCAGCGCCGGCGCCCACAAAACGGGGCTTGGGGAAAAGGCAGGGGGGTTTTGGGAGCAAATCGCGGAGGGGGCCGGCGACCCAAGCGGGGCGCAGCCGCCGCCCTGGGCCACCCCCCGGCACAGCTTTTTTTGAAGCACAAACGGCCAGCCCCCCCCCCCCGCCACGCGCGTCCGGCATGCGGACCACCCGTGTGCGTGTGTCGCCGATCGTGCGGCATGCGTGCGAGGAAGGGCAAGAAGAAAACGATGAGACGCATGGCACGATTCGATGGCAGGGTCTTCTGTCCTGGGCGACTCGTGTGTAGCGGCACTGTGACAGGGGTAGGTGAGCTGTGGTTGAATGCCTGTTTTTGTCGATGTGTACGTGGTGAAGTGACATTGTGAAAAAGAAATTGTTTAGTCGTGGAGCGGGATGGCTGTAGGGATCCGCTTAGCTCAATGAGAATGCCAGAATTGCGCCTCTTGGGATTGTGCCTGTACGTTTCTCCACCTCTTCACCCCTCCTTCGCTGTCTATCGGTGTTTGCGCGGCCTCGGGTTTTGCTCGTCATTGCGGGGCCACGCGCATGTGCGTGGGGGCGGGGAAGGCCCTCGGCGACAGGCCCCCCCCCACGCGGCCCCGGGGCGCGGCGCGGCGAGGCCCCAGGCGGCCAGCGCCGGCGCCCACAAAACGGGGCTTGGGGAAAAGGCAGGGGGGTTTTGGGAGCAAATCGCGGAGGGGGCCGGCGACCCAAGCGGGGCGCAGCCGCCGCCCTGGGCCACCCCCCGGCACAGCTTTTTTTGAAGCACAAACGGCCAGCCCCCCCCCCGCCACGCGCGTCCGGCATGCGGACCACCCGTGTGCGTGTGTCGCCGATCGTGCGGCATGCGTGCGAGGAAGGGCAAGAAGAAAACGATGAGACGCATGGCACGATTCGACGGCAGGGTCTTCTGTCCTGGACGGCGCGAAGGCAACGGCAGTGCGACAGAGGCGTGTGGGCTGTTGTTGAATGCTTGTGTTGGATTTGTTCGTGGCAGAGTGACGCCTTAAGAATAATCTACAAGCAACCGTCTGTTTTCCCCGCTCCCCAAGAAGCCCGCAAGCATGATGGCGGCCGACAGACGGGCAACCTACACCCATCATACACCCTTGATGGCGTTGGTCATCTGATCGACAAACGAGCTGCCCTCGAGCCGTGCCTCGCTGCGTTCTGCAGCAACGTCCAGTCGGTCAATGTAAGCAAGCGTGGCACGCTTGTTGCTCAACATCATCTCCCCACCAAGGAGCACCTCGTCAAGGATAAAGTACGCGCGGTGAAAGTTGAAGATCAAGTCGAGCTCGCATACATTTCCGAAGTACTGATCCAGCACCTCGACAAAGTAGTGGATGATCTCCATCGTAATCAGCTCGTTGTCGGTCTTGTCGACGCAGGCGATGAAGTACAGGGAGGCGTAGCGGCGGCAAACATACTTGCGGCCCTCAATCTCGAACATGTTCGACAGCCGAGCAGAGCGGCCAAGCGCCCTCTGGCTCACTTCGCGGATTATCTTTGTCTGCTCCTTCTGCGAGAGCGTCACGTACCATTTGGAGAGCCTTATCTTGCCCTGGCGGCTCATCAGCAGCAGGACTGACTTTCAATCCTCCTGACCAGCAGGGGACGCGACAAAGGTATTCCTTTCGTGTGGGTGTTGCGTGCCCTTGCCGTGCGGTGCTTTCGTCTGCGTTATTGATTTCGATGTACGCGCGCTTTGTGGCTCTCTCCCTCACTTTCGCTCTCGAGCGTGTGAGGAAGGCGGAGATGATGCGAGGCGGGATCGGGGAGGAAAAAAGGGCATCCGAACGGTGTGTAGGTAGGCATCTCTGAGGGTGAGACGTTGCGTGGACCATTTGTTCCCCCTCCCCCCGCGGAAGGCAGAAGTAAGCCGCGCCTGCCACAGTAGGTGGTGGTGGTTGGGGGGCGGGGGAAGAGAGGGTTGAGGACCCTGAGGACGTGGCGTTAGGCTAGCTGGACAGGTGTAAACGGCATTGTCGCGGTCCCTCGCCACATGGCTTACTCGCACAGCATTTTTCTTGCCGTTTGCTTCTTTCTACTGCCGACATGCATATGAAAACTCGCGGCACATTCTTGCTGTCCGTCGCCGCCTTTCCGAAGCACTCAACACACGACTTTCAAGGGACTGCAAGGGCACGGCAAATACCCTTGCACGACCCCTCGATAGGCACTAGGTCATGTACGGCGCGCGGCATCCCCCCTTGCATCACCAGCTACGGCGAAGCCAACCGTGCGGCGCTGCAAGTTCGCTTCGTGCGCCACGTGCATGTCGGTATGCGGATTCACTCTTTTTCGATCATGCCTCACACCGCCGCCGAAGCGCGCGGCGTTTGACCGCCTCACCGAAAGCGTACGTGGCGGGACATGGGGGAACTGAGTGGCGCCTTGAGCAGTCCGCGGCGCTGGTGCATGCGCGCCTTACGCGCCTCATCATGCATCCGAACGGCACACTCAGCCGCCGCGGTGCCGTTAAGCCCATGAGCGGCGAGCCCACCATTTGTATAGGCAACAGTTCCCTCGTTCGACAATGAAGGGGTAATGCACTGCTTGCGCAGCCAGCGCGGCGAGGCCGCGCGGCCGCTGGCCTTGTCCGCCCCTCGGTGACTGTCGTATCGATGGTGCAGATACTCCCGCCCGAAGTCTGTACGCAGAACGTACTCCAAATGGTACACGTACTCGGAGATGCGCCCAAAGATCAGTTCGGACATCAGCAGGCGTGCTGCGCGCGCGGCCAAGGTGGTCAAGTAAGCGTTGCGCTTGTGGTCCTGAAAGATGATCGGCGGGGGGCTCGTGTCCTCTGGAGCGAGGGCCCAGCGGAGGGAGCCGAGGATGGCACGGGGCATGGCAACACTCAAGGAGCGCATTGCCATGGATTGCTCAGTCGATAAGACTGCATCGCTAGTCCCACCTTCCGGGTCTTCGCCGAGAGTTTCTTCGCCGCCGGTGCCACCCGTAGCGTCATCGCTTGCCGCAGGGCCGTCGAGCTCCTCTATCGACGATAAAGCGGAGATGAGCTCTGGGTTCAGCCCTCGCTGTTGCAGCAAGGAGACCGGCACCAGCCGCTCCATCCCACACGTTTCATACGCCGCTGCCAGCCCATAGGCGCATGTTACCATCTGCGACAGTGCTGAGATTCCGCGCACCTCCCCGTCTGGGAAGATGCGCGTGAGCACCGGTACCACCTCGCTGTGCAAGAGCAAGTGTCCTTGGAAGATCGCTGAAGGGAACAGGTCGGGGGTGAGGCACAGCATCCCACATTCTTTCAAGTACAAGAGCAGCAGATGCAGCTCTTCTCGCCGCGCGTACGGGTCGCCACGGTCGAAGGCGTCGTAGAAGATGCCAAGCGGGTGATCGGGACCTGGCACGTAGAGCCCCTCCTTCAAAAGGCGTTGCACAATCGGCGACGGCGTTCGTGGCTTCCCCTGTGGGCGCTTCGTGTAGTGACTTCGAAACAGCTCAATGCTGTCCCACACTTTGTCAGATTCCCAGAGTCCTTTGCTGCCGACTACGGCGTTTAGGATCATCTCGAGACACATATGGTCGCGCTTGCCCAGGTGGTTGTGCCAGCTGTTAACGGGCTCACAACACAGCTCGCACCAGTGTGGCACCGTTTCCCACACCGATTCCGCTGTTAGTGTGAGGCTCGTGGTTTGCACGGACTGTCGGGCGGCGGCAGGCGGGTCCTGCTTCGGCGACGGAGACGAGCTCGGTGATACAGGAGCCGAGAGGGGCCTAGACCTCGGCGTTGCCGTACACAGAGAGCGGGACACACCTGACAGCCCGGTCACGGTGGCCGTCCGCCGCGTCTGTCCGTGTAGGAAGTGCTGCGATGGCTGACGTGGCACAGCGCGGCACATCATACCGTGCTGACGCACGCGGGCCTCTGCCACGTCGGCAACAACCCAGGACATCCGTGGGATGCCCACGCTAGTCTTGGCGAATCGAACAAGATTCGCCATCCATTCCTCGCTAGGCAATGCAGACGAATGAGCGCATGGAGGTGTGGGTGTTGATGTGGGAGGTGGAGGTGGGTGCGCATGCCGTGACAGACATCGAAAGGAGAAAGCGAGAGAGACGGACGGAAAGCAAACGGAGTGAGGGCATCCTCTGTGCGCGCTGTGCGTAGGTTGTGTGCGTACGACAAGCGGCAACGCGAGGGAGGAAAAGGGGGTGGGACACGGGTCGATACTGACCATCGGTTGCGAGCCTGCGTGAGCGCACAGCCGACCAACAAAGACTTGGCACACGGCAAAGATAGAACAGGTAGCACTGTCACACACTGTCGCCACTCACTCAACGCTTGCGCCCGCCAGAACCCGGCACCCTCGAAATCGTTGCGGAGAGACTCCACCCGTTCGTCCATTGTCCTTCCCTCGCCTTGTCGACTGTGTCGCGTGACATGTTCGATCTTTTTGGGGGGGAGGGGGGCGTGTGCGTGCGCGCGTTGTTTTTCTTCTCGGCACTGCCTTGGAGGGACTCGTACAGTATGGCGGAAGCACACACACACACACACACACACACACACGCAGAGACTAGAAGCAGCGGTGTGGTAGGCAACAGCGGAGGGGAATAGGTTGACCGCGCAAACCATAAAAAAAGCATAAGAGGGGGTGGATAAAAGAAGCAGCTCCATCGGCAATCGAATCAATGAACAGCGTCAACAACGAAAGAAACGAGAAGCACACACTCAGGTGAGTCGAGCATTCTGTAACTGCCCCACAGCGTGGTTAGGACACACAAAAAAAAGGGACGCGGGGAAGGGGCACACACGCTGCCTACACACAAACATGCCTCCAAGCGTTTTCTAAAATGATAGAAGCGCGACCGCTCGTGGGTCTAACACTCCTCTCCACCCTTCTACAAATGAGGCGTGAAGATCTAACGAGTGCGCGTGCATGGCTGCAACTCGAATTCGTACGCCTCAACGTGTGCTGTCTGCGAAGCAAATCCATTCCTTGAGCGCTCTGCGCCGGAAGCCCCCTCCCTCCCCCTCCCCAAAAGAAAAAGAATATAAGCAAACAAAAGAGGAACAGCAAGGGAGGGGCGTGCAGTGCGCAACGAGCACAAGAGACGCACACAGAGGACCATAAGAAGGAGAGAAGGCGGCACCACTGTGGTACAAAGATACATGACAGTGGGAACAGAGCGTTTGTCGGTAGGAGAGCGCCTCAGAGAAGAGGTGCAAGACGGCATGAAGACGCTCAAAAACAGGTGCGTCTGCCGTACACCAACAACAGCAGAATTAACGCTGCCAAAACAACAAAAACAAGAGGATTGGCACTCCTCAGCCAAGGGAACAGCATAGCATCAGTAACAACGAATTCTGCGTGTGGACAATGATGAATCGTACGCTGCTGATTACAAGACGGCCCACCTGTCGGTGCGCATCTTCGGTGTGTGCATGACACTCGTTTTCATCTGACAAGGGTGCTCCTGAAGGGGAGCGCACATCTATACGCAGACGTCCGCGCTGGGTGCACTTTCTCTGTCCACACAAACATAACTTTTTTACGCCGGTCACGATGCATCACTCTGCCCCCACCCCCCCCGTGGGGAATCGTACGGGGGCATGTGTGGGCGACTGTGCGACCCAAGGAGTAACGAGACGATTAGGGCCGATCGACAACCCCAGTGAGCCAAGGGTGAGAGGGGGAAACGCTGGAGAGCAGTGGCATGTGCACAAGGACCAAAAAAAGGTGCGGGCGACGGGTAGAGAAGGCCAGCTGACGAGTGTTACGCAGTTGGCGGTGCGTTTTCGAGGAGACAAAGCCGGAGTGAGTGTCCGTGAAAGTACAGAATTGAGAGGGCCGGAGAGACAAACTAAAGGGAAAGGACAAGAGTAAGAGCCGGAGACCTCCCCCTCCTCCCAACAAAAACAGAACGCAACGAGGCCTCTACAATAAAATCACATCCAATTACGAACTGTATTGAGCGCCAGGGACACCGTCCATATAAGCCGCCTGACAGCAGCCACTGCCTTTCCTTTGTTTCAGCTAGCAGAAGTATTCCATGATCCAAACGGAGCCGCCTTCAGGGTCCCGCACGAGGGCGGCGGCTGTCGCGTCTGTCGTGGAGGCAGCAGGGGGTGGGGGTCAAGGGGGCGTGCCGGGCGAGCGCAAGCAACGGAGCTGGCCACACTCAGGCCAGGGCCCTCCGAGACCTTGCACAGGACAGCCTGTCTGCCGTGCTTCTCCCTCAGTCTCTGCAAGCCGCGGCATGCCGTAATGTAGTGCGGGGACTCGCTGCTGCCATTCGGGGGTGGCCTCGCCATGCTTCCGGCATCTGCGCCTCATCAGTGCAGACCCGGTCGGACGTAGGAGACACACCGCACGCTCTGGCTGCGCTCACCTGCGCATGCGCACAGTGCTCGCATTCCTGCATCCTCGGGCCTCTGCTTCAGGACAACGCTGCTGCCGGTGGCGTCGCTGGCCCGCTCGACCACATGTGCCGCCCCACAGGCGGGACGCCGCGATGCGTGTGTGGCAAGGCAGCAGGGACATCCCGCCCCTCTGCTGAATCCGCAGGCCTTTCGCAGGCGTGGGTGTGGCGAGCGGAAGGGGGCCCGCGCACAAGCATGCGCCAGCGCAGCAGCAGGCAGCCCCCCATCGGCACCCCATGCCTCCACGGCCCGCCACCCGCCGTTGCAGGGATCGACGGTGCGGGACTGGGCAAGCATGGTCTCCCGTCGCCTCGTGCCGCGCGGCTTCGCGGGATGTCTGCCTGTGCCTT
>NC_018312.1:529527-536774 GCF_000234665.1 Leishmania mexicana MHOM/GT/2001/U1103
GCAGGCCTTTCGCAGGCGTGGGTGTGGCGAGCGGAAGGGGGCCCGCGCACAAGCATGCGCCAGCGCAGCAGCAGGCAGCCCCCCATCGGCACCCCATGCCGCCACGGCCCGCCACCCGCCGTTGCAGGGATCGACGGTGCGGGACTGGGCAAGCATGGTCTCCCGTCGCCTCGTGCCGCGCGGCTTCGCGGGATGTCTGCCTGTGCCTTGGCCGATCCGGGTGGCCTCGCACCGGGGTCACGCCCCCGCCCCGTTGCTTCGCCCTCAGCGCCATCGCTGCAGACGAGGCGCGGCCGCAGCCTCCTGTCGCTGCGTCGATGGGTGTTACGCCGCAGCGCGTTGCCTGGGGGTCCCTGCCGAGCGTGTGTGTGTCTGTGGGTGGGTGGGGTGGGGGACGGGGCGGCGGCGATCCTCTTCCAGGTGCCCGCGTGCAACGGAGAGCCGTGGCTGGTTGCGGTGTCGCGCAACGGCGAGTGTGCGCTGCCCACTGGAGGGCGGGTCGCCGTGGGGCTCGTATGACCTCCCCGCCTGAGAAACCCATGATCCAGCGAGCACGGCACGGGTCTACGTTGGATCTCTTCAGCGCCGCGATGGGGTGACGCCGCGGTCTGCCGAGCCACGCGCGCCAGCGTGGAGTGCACAAGGACTGCTCAGGCCTTGGCACCTGGCTGGGGCTGTACTACGTTGTGGTGGGGCAGGTCCGCGGGGGAGCGGTGCGCACGCGAAGCCCGACTGCCGTGGCTGGAGCCTGTCGCCCAGATGGCCTGCGCAGTCGTCGCGCGATCATTTGTTCGAGTAGCCTGCGCGGATCGCTGGTCAGCGCCAGCGCCACAGGGGCGGTAGGATGCGGGGCCACCACCTGGCCTGTGCGACTTCAGGAGTGGCGCCATGAGCCCCTCTTTCCACGTAGCAAGGGCGCGTGGCCGGATATCGCGCTGACGTCTGCTGGAGCATCGTCGCCAGAGGAGTTACATCACGAGAGAAGACTTGTCCGGAGGAAGTTGACGGGGAGGGTCTTCGCGCATGTGTTAGTTTGTTTCCGACTCCCTCTGGGATCATGGTTCCTAGAAACCCGCATCCGCAGGAGGGGTGCAGCATGTATCGCGATGCCATCAGAAGTATTGTTAGAGGTGAAAGAAAAAAAAACGAGCGGCCGTAGCGAAAGAGCTGTGGAGGGGGTGATGACGGGGCGGACAGGAAGACAAGAGATAAGAGATACCATCTGCGGTCTGCCCTGACACGTGGGCACGCAAAAGAAAGCACAGGCAAAAGGAAGGGCAGGTGCGTGCATGCATATCCGAGAGGCAGCAAACAAGAAGCAAGGTCGAGGAGAGGGAAAAGACGACGAAGCGAGGCCGCAGAGAACTGCCGCCAATGACAAGAAACAGTTTATCGCGCACAGCAGAGATCAAGACCTACACATGCGCGGATTCGTTACGAGACCCTCAGATACAGCCACCAAGCATACACGCGGAGACAGGCACATACACAGCGACCTACCCAGAGGCGAGGAGACTTCGGGACGGCCTTGCAAGGGGTGTGCTGCGGTGCCGGGCACGCCATCAGGTGGAGTCCGGTTCCTATGAGGAGAGAAATACGAGGGAGGGAAGAGAAACGAAGAGATGGATGCGGAGGAAACCTATGTAACAAATAGTGCAAGAAATGAGGACGCACGCGGATGATGCTCACAAACGGAAATGTCTCGATGACGAGATATAGGGAGGACGCTCGTGGCACCCGGTCATGTTGTCGGTGTTTTTTTCGGAAGGAAGAGCAGTAACATGAGGAGGGAAGAGAGGGGAGCGGGGGGGGTTGAAGGGTTGTTCTGAGGTGATGATGATCCGTTTCTGCCAATGGCAGTACCTTTACGCCCACCCTTGTTGCACACGCCAACAATATACAGCGAAACGAAGAAGGAAAAATGGCACTCACATCAATAACGGACGAGCAGGAGTACACAGCCAAACGAAAAAGCACAGCGTTTCACAACAACAGAAAAGGAGAGAACAGAAGTCAACATAAAAATAGAGAGAGGGAAGATGCTTGTGATGGTGATGACACACGCGAGGAGGAGAGATACAAGATGATCAACAAGAGTTGGTTTATTTTCTGTTTCGTTTCAGAAGTCAAGTTATAACGCGAAAAGAGAGAGTATACACGTCAGACACCTGCCCACGCACAACAGTAGCCACATACGGAGGAAACAACAAAGAAGAAACCACACATCGCATGCTGCAAAGAGAGGGCTACAGCGGAGGAGCGAAAGACTTGTCGAATGGCGGCGGAGCAGCAGTGGGGTGGGGGAGGGGGGGGGCTGACAGCCGAAGTCGAGCGGAGAAAGGAAGAAACTGACTGGATGCAAATATCGTGCATACCAGCCGCTCTCCCGCATTACCTCCTTCCACTCGCCTGCTGTTTTTTTTTGTTCATCTGTGGCTGCCTCTTGCCCTGTATCCGAGGAGTCGCCAACATGCTCACCCCAACTTCTTTTTCCAAGGTCTCCACGAGTGGGCGGCCGTGATCACAGCTATAAGCCTCCCCGTCCCCTGATGTCACATCCTCTGTCTTTCAGGCCTCGCGTTGGCAGCCTTGTCAATGTTAATCTTTCCAACGCTAAAAGAGGCCCTCCCCTCCGCCTCCCTCAGATTCTCCTCGGAAAGAACAAAAGGGGGTGGGGTGGGGGCACGGCACCGTGGATATGTGGAAGGGTGATAGATATAGAGAGGAGATAGAGACAGCCCCCACCACGCATGCACCCGCTCATACAATCATAGGCGATACATGCCAATCAGGGAGCACACACACACGAAAACACACGAGGAGAAAAAAAAGAATGAGTCAGCACTATAGAAACGGGAAAATTCAACAAGTCAAACCGCACACGCGCACAGAGACACACTTAGAGGTGCGCAGGCCAGCTGAGGCAATATGCATATACATACATATAAAGGGTGGAACAAATAAAAGATGGAAACGAAAAGTAGACACCGCGTATGCACCTGGTGGGGATGCAAGAGAGGGGGGGGGTTGATGTGTCCGCCTTCTTTGCCATATATCACAGACCGAGCAGGCGCTTGATGGAGAAGCGTGGGTCGGGCCGCTTGACCACTAGTACCTTGGGGAGGTGCACCTCTGTCGCTGTTAGGCCACCGGACACCGGCCTGCTTGCATCCTCTAAGCGGCGTGGCACACGTGCGTTCGGTCGTAGCGGTTTGATGGCGTTCGCGGACTCCAGTAACACGGTCGTTGTTCGCTGTTGCTGCTGGGAGTACCTGTGAAGGTCGCAGAGGTGGCAGCGCTCGTGGCAAAGGGGCGGGACGAGAGGCGCGCTCGACTGCTCGGTTCGCACCTGCTCATCCAAAGGCGTTGCCGAGAACTTCTCCTGGGACCGCGGATCATCTGCGCCGGCTGCGGCAGCGCTGGAGTTCTGCGGCTTAGTCATGCAAGAATGACCCATGCAGCGGCATGAGCGGATAGAGGTGGTCGTCGTGACCACTACCGGCACTTCCGCGGCGGCGTCATCTCGGCCGCTGCGCAAGGGGTCGGGCGGAGAGTGCGTGTCGTGCAACAAGGTTTGTCGTAGTTGGTGGGGGCACCGCATGTGAAGACGCTGAATGGCAGCCTTGGCAAACGGCGGCGCATCCGGATGTTCAAGCATCGCGCCCATGACACCGATGCCGCTCGGCTGCATCTCCTCGCTCACTGTTCGTGTTGCAATGGTGGCCTCCTGAGCAGAAGCGAAGCCGATCATCATGCTGCGCTGCACTTCCGACTCTTCTTCATCCTGGTAGGCGCTGCTCTGTCCAACCGGCGACAGGAGCACGCGTGCCTTCGAGGGGGTAATGGAGTGCGCTGCGGTGGTCGTCGTCGTTGTCGTCGTCGTCGTCACTGAGGCTGCATCGTCCTCGCTCACCCCCACAACTGACCGTGGGGAAGAGTTGACAAAGATGGTGCGGTGGAACGAGACGTTGTTGGTGAAGTGTGTGGCGGTGGCCGGGGTGCCAGGCGGTGGTGGCGTTAGCTGCAGGGAGCTGCAGCCGGAGCGCTTGGCCCTGCTTGACAAGCCGAGATGAGAGCAACAGAAGCTGCTCCGTGGTCGAAGGACGCTGCCCACACCGGCGGCGCATTCGCAGCTGCGCGGGATCAGCCGCAACAGGTTGCTGCCACAACAAACGCTGCTGTCTGCCGTGCGCAACTGCGAATCGGTCCTGCGGAGCAACGACGACACCGTTGTCACGCAGACGTCAAGCGGCGCATCTATGGCACCCTCCTCTACCCAGGCTTGAACACCGGAGGCGGTGAGTGAGCAGAAGGACAGCCCCTGCGCACCGCACACAAGCGGCGGCACCTTCACAAACGATAGCAGCTTGGAGCCGAGGTGCCCCCGCCCACCGTGTCCACTGCAACCGCCGGCGGCGGCGGTGCTTCGGCTGCTGCGTTCCTGGGACGAGGAGCGCATCGAGAGAATCGAAGCGGAGCGGAGAAAGGGGGCCACCTGCTGCCTCTCTGGCGAGCGGAGCGAACTTCGGTGGTGCGCATCGGTCTCCAGTTCTCCCTGGGGCGCAGGTGTTGCCGGGGACGACTGGCACGTAGTCGTCACGGCCGCCGAAGCGACGACTCCGGGCGAAGCGCCCATGACGCTGTTGTTCAGCGAGATGACTGAGGCGCAAAGGGACCTGCAGCTGCTTCGCTTTGCCGGAGTCGTGTTGCCCTGCGGTGGCGTCGTGCAGGCGAATGATGGTGTGGTAGCTATGGAGCTGGC
The DNA here is from genome assembly GCF_000234665.1 of Leishmania mexicana MHOM/GT/2001/U1103. Classification (NCBI taxonomy): domain Eukaryota; phylum Euglenozoa; class Kinetoplastea; order Trypanosomatida; family Trypanosomatidae; genus Leishmania; species Leishmania mexicana. Next base: position 534,290 of record NC_018312.1, read on the forward strand.
AGCATCAGTGTCAGGGGTGGCTGTTACCGAGTCCACGCTGTTGGACGCGCCGCGCACTTCTGAACGCCCGCGATGCTGCAAGGCACGACTACCGCGCAGCTGCTTCCTCTGGTGGTCCTCCATGGACTTCCTCCGCGCACATGCCGCGGCGGCCTCCGTGATGCCCGACAGGGCCGCGCCGTAGCCACTGATTGCCGCTTTCAAAGTCAAGGTGTGCGCAGTCGGGCCATGCGGTGAGTGAGGCGTGGTCAGAGCAGGTGCCTTGCAGGTCTTCTGAGAGTCGCGACTGGGCCGCTTCTCACGGGCTTGGTCTTCTGTTTCCTCGGTGACCGAGGAGAGGGAAGGTGGTGGCGAGGGTGCTGTGCTCAATGCGGGACTGGTTTCGGCAACGCGCATAGTGGCCGTGCTGGCGCTCCCGCTGCTGCGGGTGGGAGGAGGCTCGATCGTCAACGACCACGCTCGGACACTGTTACAGCGTCGCATCGACGTGACGCCGTGCTCGAGGACGCTGTCGCTGGAGCTCGTCGTGCCGGCTGGGGTGCTGAAACTCGTCAGTAAGTCTGCGATGCCCGAACGCGTGCGACGACCGTGAGGACGCGTCGGTCTTGCGCGGACGCCCGCGCTCGGCATCTCTACGCAACCAACGAAAGGGTCGATGATGGGCAACATTTCACGCATGTTTCGGGAGGTGCTGACGCTGTACGCCGAGCGGCGACACGTCGACGATGGTGTGGAAAGGCACTCACTGTCCGACTGAGGTAAGTGCTGCGTGTCGCAGATCATCACGCAGCTGAGAGAGCTCAGCGGTCGCGATGGCGAGCACGGAGGCCGAACGTGCAAGCGGCCGTCGGAACCCCTGCTGACCCCTTCGGTGTGGAGTTGTCTCAACGAGGCTGGCGGGTGTGGACTCAGTAGCCCGAGCAGATGGTTGCCTTCGGATGCGCTGGAGACGGTTGGGGGTATCCGAGAGGTATCGGAGATCGACCCAAGCAAAGCAGAGCGGCCGAGGGCATCTAGCGCACGAGATTGCAAACTGCCTGCGTGTGCCAACGGCGCGGGCCGCGACCGCCGCAGCACCTCCGTCACGGCCGAGTGGCGAGATGTGAAAGGGACGGAGGTCAAGGGGGAATGGAGCTGAAGTGTGGTGCCGCTCCCAGTGACAGCGTTCGCTCGCGTCGCATGAGCGGTGGCCCTCTCCGGCTGCATCGCTGTTATATTGGGGTCCAGCGCTCTCTGCTCGCCGGTGAAGGGCGGGGTGCTGGTGCTGCCGATGTCGCTGCGGCCATGTATCGCTCGGGAGCCTGACTGCTTTTGATGAGGCATGCGGAGTGTAGGGAAGCTTCTCTTTGCCGCTGGCACCCGACCATCTGTCGTGTCCACCGTAAGCGTGGCCTCCACGGGCAAAATGGACATCAAGGCAGTTTCTGACATGTGCACATGCACGCCGTTGTCATCCAAGCCTGTCCTCGCCCCCCGTGAATCCTGCGTCAGCCCTTGCGGGGAGGCGCGACACGGCGGGAGAGGTGCGTTCACGACATACTCGACGTCACGCGGCACCCTGTGTGGGCGGCGCAAGGGAGGAGCATCACTGTTCGTCCTCAGTGGCAGCGGCGGCTCTGCTTCACGGAAGGTTGGCAGTGAATATTGTCGCTGCTCCTGTGACGCGGGTGCGCGACTGTGCAAACTGTTGATCGATCTATCCTTTACAGAGATAGATGATCTTATCGAGGCATCACCAGTGGCCACAGAAGCATTGGGTGTCGGTGAGGGACTCGGTATGCTCATGTTTGTGAGGATAGACGAAGACGTCTGCTCGAGAGGTGTGCGCCTTGGAGGCAGCAGTGAATAAGGCGTGGGGTTGTGAGCCTCAAACTTCACGTCCGTTATCATGACACCTGTTCCCTGTGGCTCGAGATGATGGGTGATGCGCACCGTGCTGGTGCGACTTTTTATGATGCTGCCGACTAGTAAGCGGAAGAGGAGGGTAGATGCACTTGCTCTTCTGCAAACCAATGCTGCTCTCCGCCTCCTGCGAATCCATACGCAGTTCTCAGAGAGGCACGCAACGACTCAATGAGAGAAAAAAGTAGGGAGGAGGCTGGGGTGGAGGAACGAAGCAGAAATTAAAATTATAAATAATCCTGCCGTGTCTTACAACATAAACCTCACCAACGCATATGCATGCGTGTGAGTTTGAGCACGAGTGTGAATGCCGTTACCAATAGATGTATACGGGTATACATGCATATGTTATATGTATGAGTGTTTAAGCGATAAAAAAAATGCTCACGAGCGACGGCGAGTGAGAAGGGAGAGGCGGAAAAAAAAGAAAAGGAAAAAACAGGCGAAACAAAGAAAAGAAAGCAAACACAGGCGCACAATCAATAAAAGGGAGGCGCAGAGAGAAGGCGCATGCAAGGAAGAAATGATGATGATGATGTGTGTGTGTGTGTCTGTAAGGAAGCGTCGCAGAACAGAGAGGGAG
>NC_018312.1:536874-607916 GCF_000234665.1 Leishmania mexicana MHOM/GT/2001/U1103
TTGTTTCTCTTTTGCGTCTCCTCTCTCGCCCTCACCATCACCCTCAACACACACGCACAAGACACAGGATACAAGATATTTATGTGTGCCGTTATGTATCTCGCCTTTCTCGTTGACAGGTAACCTCTCTTTCTTTTACCTTTTCTTTCCTCGGCGTACTGCAAAGTACTAAAAGAAGAGAAAATATGAAGAAGGACCCTCTGACAGGAGTTCAGATAGTAAGACACGTAAACGATATGCTCATATACGTATGTATATACGCGTGTGTGTGTGTGTGTGTGTATGAGTGTGTATGCTTGTGAGAGAATCACGAAAGAAGGGGGAGGGAGGGAGGGATGGGGAGCGAAACGGAACGCAACGAAAAAAAAAACTGCGATGACAAGAAGAATGCAGGAAGGAATGGAGAGCCCACCACCACCACAAAGGAATTGAAGACAGATGAGCTGGTCAACAAAGAAAAGGAGGGGCGATGGCCATCCGTCTCTTTTGCTTGCCTGTCTGCGTGAGAGAGCCGGCACGCGTGTGTAGCCGTCGTCGTCGTAACCGACCCGTGAGGGGGGAGGGGGAGAAGTGAAGGGCGTGTATGGGTTGGAGAAGAAAGATGAACAAACCACCTAACCAAAAAACACGCGCGCGCCCTCACATGTCAAGAGATGAGCACTAATATAAAACAAATCGATGTGTGCGTGATAGGAAGCAAGCGCGGATAAAAAAAAAAACAAAGAAAAAGAATGAGGAACCGGAAGGGGTGAGGGGAAAAAAAATCGTGTATACTTCCCCTCTCCGTTTGAAGCGCTTATGCGCGTGTATGTGCGTTTCAGGGGATGCGGGCGTCGGCGTATGTGGCGACAGAAAGAGAGAGAGGGAGGATTGGGGAGGAATCAGAACCAGCTACAGTGAGAAGAAAGGATGGGTAATATGTGACGGCGGAAGAGGAAGATGGATTGTGTTTGTTAAATGCACTTTCCTTGTTGCCAACAACGGACGTTTACACGCACACGCACACACACACGAGGACTTGGTGTCAAACCACAATGATGGTGAGTGAGAAGGAGAGGGAAAGGGGGAAGGATGCTCTGAAGTCGGTGACACCTCTCTCTGGCAGTGCTGGTCGGCACGTTGGGCAGGTGAGCGTCTACTTTGGTGCTCACCTTTCCACTTGCTCCGAGTCCGCTCTGCCTCGGAAATCAGGGAAAAAAATAATGCAAAATGCTCAGGCAGACCACCTCCTCCCCTGGCGGGTGCTCCGCTTACGTGGTGGATATTCGTTCTGTTATTCTGCTCGAGTGATGCCAGCTGCCCCTCTTTCTGATGTCTTTATACAGACGCTCGATGATGAGGCAGGCTACGGCAGGGGTGCGGACGAACACGTGAATGCGGATGACTTCCCTTGTCGCTCACTGCACGAGTTTGTATGTTGATGGGTGCATGTGAAGGTGAGCATCAGCCAGTACGTGAAGGACGGTATGAAGAAAATTTCCCAGTGAAGCAGTCGACAGCGAGGAAGAGAGAAAAGGGGAAAAGAAAGGAAGAGACTGAAGAGAGAAGCAGAGAGGCGAAAGCACACACAAAAAATGCCTGTGGCTTATGCTGTGCGTACTCAGCTAAGCTGCATGTGCACCGGCATGCGACTGCGAGTGTGTGTCCAGCCACCACCCACCGCCAAAAAGTAAAGGTGCCACAGCGACGTCTATTTAGTGCGTCTGCGTGTCATCTCGAGCGTTCCCCACTCCCTCGCCTTTATCCCATTCCCAACAGGCGGCCCCCATCCTGCCGAACGTCGTTTAGGTTGTGTGTGATACTCATAGACCGATGCAGCGGTACTGAAGGCTGGGATAAGGTCGACAAAGCAAGAGAGAGAGACGCTCTAGCAGTACTGCGCTGTAACAGCGACACTCCCTCGCTGCTGCAAGGTCTCATGCATCTTGTCAGAGGTAAAAGAACAAAAACAGAAGACCACACACGCTGCAATGACGAAGGCCCACTGCGAGACTATAAACTAAGTACTCCAACCTCTGTCTTGCGTGTGCCTTCGACATGAATTGCTGGCCTCGCTGACCTCACGCTTGCAAGCCTACACCTGTTCTCCTCTGTCTTCCTTTTCTTTTCGTGTTAGTCGAAGGTGTGGCCGACACACATACACCCACAAGCAAGCACACATTGCGACGCAGGATATGCGTGAGAGACAGAGAGACGGGCAACCCCATCACCACCGTAGCACGGGAAAAGACGACAATGATGGCGTCGTGCTGAAGGTGATCCCGACCACTAACGCCCCGCATGCCGTTACACTTTACACGTTAGAGTTTTACTTGGTGCTCTCTAACAAAAATGCACCACACCACGCCTGAGAGAAGCGCAGAGGCAGCGTCGCGTAACAGCGCTGTGCAAATGGTCCCACCCCGATACAGCATGACACAGCTGCGTTCACACGACTCCACTACTCGCCACGCACGTGTTTGTCTCACGTAACCGACACGTTGCCGTCGCTGCCAATCTTCAAGGCACCTGATTCGGCCGCTGTCTCCACCGCGTGGCGCACCGACTTGGCAATTCGCTTAGCGTACCGCTTCACGAGCTCTTTCGCAACATCCTTGGTGCGCATAGAAGGGACATCGCTGTTGCGCAGGACGTCCGCGACGATGTCAGCCACCTCTTCGCTTGTGCCTAACAGGAAGGATGGCACCATGCAGTCCCTTGACATTGTGGAGCGCGGCAGGAACAGTGGCGTATCCTTCTTGCCGGGATGTGTCACCTTGCATTCTCCCTCGTCCTTCACCTCCTTGAGCCGACCGTGTGGCACCGACGCGGCAGGCGATGCGGTGTCCTTCTTCGCTCCAGGCTTCCCGTTTGTAGGCGAGCGCTCCGTCAGAACAGGCGCAGCCGCCGGCAGAGTTGATGACGGCGTCGAAGCGGCTGAGCAAACTGTTTTTGCCTTCTTGAGCGCAGGTGCCACCGGCGTCGTGGCGACACTCTTTTCCATCGCCTCGTCGTCGGAAGAGGAGAGGCTCACGCCAGGACGCGGGTGCTTGCGGTGCGCGGTTGCGCTTGGCTTTTGGTGTCCGTTGGATCCGCCTGCACCCTTACCGCTGCCCTTGGTCACCCAGTCACCGTCGCTGCTGTCATCAGAGGAGCTGAGATCGTTCATTGGTGCACGCGGCGGGCGCGCGATACCGCTGCGTGGCGCTTCCGCCGACTTGGGGCCCTTGTTGCCGTTCCTGAGCTTTTCCTTCCACTTTCCTTGGTACTTCTCCTCTTCCGTCACGCAGGACGTGTGCCCCTTGACGGTGCCTAAGTCAAACATCTGCATGCAATCGACGCAGGTGAAGGTATCGGAACCGCAGGTGTTTGCATGACTCTGCACCTTCGGCTTCTTCACCACATCCTGGCAGTAGTTGCACGTAAACGACACCATAACTACCGCAAACACACACACACACACAACGTCTACTGCCCCGTGTTAGTGTGTATGTCTGGGGAAGATGATCGACCGATAACGACGGGAGGGAGAGGGGTGGGTGGTGCCTCACGTGTGTCTGAGTGGGCGTCTGTGTGTGTGTAGAGGAATAGGTTCGTCTGACTTTTGCTGCTGTTTGTCCTTTACACAAGGACCCCGTCCAGAGCAGCGAGTATATCGACAAAACGTAAAAAAGAAAGATGAGAGAAAGGGAGGGTGTGAAGTTCAGAGAGCGAATGTGAGCACGGCGTGTCTTCCACTCGATGGAGAAGACAGACATCCACAATGTCGAGGCGAGGGAGGGGAGAGGCATGCCCTACACGCCTGGAGAAGGGTGACCGTATGTTCGTCAAGCACCGCGTCAAGAACTGCCCAGTGGAACACCAGATCGTTACAGAGCGGTAGCATAGAGCGTGTAGGGCAACGCGCAGGAAGACATGAAGAGAAGTGAGGTGGCCACACACCATAGTGCTCACATATCCGTCTCTCGGTCACTATATACAGCCGAATAGACCGAAGTGCCCCCGCCCCCCTCACTCCCTTCCTTCTCTCGCGGCGCGCCTACACAGGAAGACAGCAGTTGCATCCCTCTCCCTCCCTCTCTGTCCCGAAGCAACGTCATCGCTCCCGGCACCCGCAAACCTGCACGCCCTCGCAAGTGGCTTCTCGTTGCGCCTTTCTTTGTTTCGAATAAGAGAGCCACACACCACACACACCTCTCCCTTCCAGACACACACAGAGACACAAACCGCTTATGTTTATGATGGTGTTTTTGTTTGTTTCTTTCCGATCCGTGTGCCACCTTGGGCTATTCCATCCTTTTTCTGTGCCTGAGTTATCAGTGCCTGCGCGTTTTCCGTCGTCGTCTCATCCGGGGAGAAACGCCAAGAACAAAAAAGAAGAAAAAGGGACAAGAGGAAGCAACACATTGCCTTGACGACCACGCGCTACGACATGGGCAACTTCCTCTGTGACGGCGGTGTTGCACTCCGCTCGCTCTCGCTCTTGTTCGCGTAGGCTCCGTTTGCACCCTTGAACGAAAAACGACACAGAAAAAAAAAGAAACGCAATGCATCCAAATAGCGAAGATGGACACAGTCCAACAAAGTCAAGCAACAATACCCGAAAGAAAAAAATCACCAGTCCAGCTAACAGTACGCCAGCACACCACACACACACACACAGAGAGACATATACATAGATGCCGTACACCCCCACAACGCCAAAACCAAAACGTGAAGCACAAAGCACGCTGCGGACTGCCAGCATGTAAAGTTCGTACGGGAAAAAAATGAAACAGCGAAGGAGAAAAACAACATTGCGGAAAGAATAAACGAACGAATTAAAAGTGGTGGTGGGGGAGGAAGGGGAAAGGGAAAGGGGGAAGGAGGCGGCCCACAGAAGAAGAAAAACATCAACGCGCGCTTGTATATGCACGCTTTGTTTCTGTTGCGTGTTTAGTTGTGTGCACGTTTCTCCGTTGTTGTTCGTGCTTCTCTCTGTCTTCATATATATCTGTCCGTGTCTCTGTGTCTGTGTGTTATGAGTGCGCATAGACGTGGGATTTGATCATCAGCAGTTGCGCGAGTGCGCGCACACACACAACACACAAGCACGAATCAACGCACAAAGCGATATTAAGGACACGCCACACATGGCACAGAACAAACGTTGCTAACGAGGCACACGAGAGCATGCATACACGCCACACATAAATACATAAATTGGCATCGACACACAGGCCCGCAAGCCTTCAGCGAGAGTGAGAGGGACAACCCCATCGGGAAAAGGAGACGCATAACTGAAAAAAAAAAAGCACAAAAACACGGGACGAAAAAAGGGGCGAGGAACAATGACAAGATGAGAAGACCAACCGACAATCCCCCTCGCCAAACACACACACACACACACACACACACAGAGAGACACACAGACACAGACAGACAGACAACGTAGCCTAGAGCATACAGATGGAGAAGACAGAGTTCGAAGGAGCGACCAACACACACATACACTCTAAGTGCATATATATATATATAAGTCAAAGCAGAAGAAATGGACGTGAAAGGGAGTTGGGGAAAAAAAGACGGAAAGAAAAAAGGGGTGGGGAGGCGTTTCAAAAGACCAAAGAATAACCAGACTCCACCTTTGTTTGGGCTTCATGTCTTTTTTTTTCTTTTTCATGCAGAACGAAGTTTTCCTCGTCGTTGTCGTTGTCATTTTTTTTATTGGTGCGTGCGTGTGTGTGTTGGGGGGAGGGGAGGGGAGGGAAGGGAATGGCAGAGCCTTTTTCACATATCGTTTGTTTTTTTAGCGTGTTTTTCCTCGTGTGTGTGCTGTTGCTGTTGCTGTTGTTGCCCAAAAGTAAGTTCTCCAAGAAAGCAAGTAGGAACAACAAAAATGTGACGCACCGGTGACCACGACAAAACAAAGATCTGAAAATGGCGGGGGGGGGGGTATATATAAAAAAAACTCATGATTACATAGCAACAGGAAAAGATACAAGAATAGGAGAGAAGAAGAGAGGGAGGCGCCGGCGGCACAAGAGAAAGAGAAGAGGCAATACAGCACAAACCACTCCACGAGTGCGGCGATGCAAGGGAAGGAGAGGCGGAGAGAGAGCAAGTGACTATGCTCCTTTTGCTCCCATTCGTGTTGGTTTGTATTTTCTCCTCCATCTCTTCGCTTATTGATGCAGGGAAAGGAATGAGAACGGGTGACGCCGTGTGCGTCTGCGTATATGCGTGTGTGCTCGCGCTTTTTTTTCTTCACGTATGCCACCAGCCTTGCCTCTCGCTGGCGTTCTCCTGCCTCCGCCCACCCCGCACCCCTTCCCCCCTCCGGTTTTCGCTCAGTAGTTTTCCTCTAGCTCATCCCGTTGAAGAACACCAGAGACGGTGTGCCTGTGTACGTGTGCGTGTGTGTGTGTGTGGGCTGTGACTGCCTTCAACTGTAGAGTCAAGAAGGAAAGCAGCCGCGGCGGAGGAGGCAAAACGAGAGACGAACAAAGAACGAAGCTACCGCACACGAGGAACGGGCAGAAGAGGCGAACGCTTGTGTGCGCGTGTGTGTTTGGGGAGAGATTCAAAAGTGCCGCCACGCATGGCACACGTATGCAGACATATATATGTATATATGTATATACAAAGGGAGATGGAGAAGAACACACACCCACACACACACATCACCAACATCACCGCACTCATCGCTTCCATGGATCAGCTAAGCGTACATAAGAAAACAGCAAAAAAGCAAAGAACCTACACACCGTGTACGCGGAGCCAAAGTCCCCAGAAAAGGCTAAAAAAAGAGCGGAGGAGTACTTCGGACACAGACCACCGTCATGAGCAACAGCAAACAAAGAAGGAAGTGAGGAAGGGTGCAACAACAGCAACCAGAAAAAAAGGAAGGTGCGGGTACGCAAGGCGCGCACATGAAAGAGGCATTCAAACACATACACACATATACACACACACAGGAGCAAAAAAAAAAACGTGACGGGGCATCATCTGAAAGGGGTAAACTAGAGTGAGAGGGTGAGAGAGTGGGAGGGCAAAACGGAAGCGCTTGGTGAAAAGCGAGAGGGAGAGCAAGGAAAAATACAAGTCGGAAAAACTTGGAAAGTCGCACAAGTCGAGTGGCCAAAGGGCGTGTGAAGCACCGCGAACTTAGAGCACACAGACACACCACAAAAACAACAACAACGCGACGGTAGTGGCTCAGTGGCGATGCGGGAGGAGACTTGTATATGTGCACGAACGGAGAGTGCACGCATGAGCAAAAGACGAAAAAAAAAATGCCAGGTGACATTCTCTTTCTCCTGGAGTCGTCCGCACCCCTTCTCCGCAGACATCGTTGCCGCTGATCTCTAGGGTAAGGCTGCGGACCCGGACAGAACAGTTCCACTGCATAGACGCACAGAAGAAAAAAAAACGTTTGGCGTCCACTCAGCCATGTTCACATTTGATTTGCCTCCATCGTCCTCGCTAGGCCGCTGTTCCGGTCTGCTAAAAAAAAACGTTTCGTCGGTTCCGTTTTCTTACCTTTCAGCTATCCCGTGGACAGAGAAAAGGGATGAGAAGGGTGGAGACGTTCAACGTGGTCCAAGGGCACGCAGTGGCAAAAGAAGCAACAAAGATGGGAGAGCAAAGGTCAGCATACCTGCGAGTGAAAAAAAAGAAAGGAAGAGCACGCCGGAACCGAGATGGGACTCAAACCTACAGCATGCCAGCCGCAGTTACCACACATCTCCCTCTCCGCTCTCACCAGCACTGCCTGTATAAAAAAGCTGCGTGTGCACGTGTGGGTGAGTTTGGGGAGAGAGCACGTCAGTCTTGTCTCCCTCTTACCTTTTTTTCTTTGCCGTGCTTCGATGGTATTGTCTCGGTATTCTTGTCACTTCACCACCAGCACCCACCACCCACTGCCTCTCACATTATTGGCAAGGCAAATCAGAGGACGAAGAGAGGGGTAAAACAGCGGGAGCGTAAACGGCGGAAACGAGAACAAAAAAATGAAGAACGGAAAGCAAGAGATAGATGGACTCGAAAGTACAACAGGGAAAGGGGAGGGGCCGTGTGTGGAGGCGGTGGGAGGCCGAAAGAGGAGGAGGCAAAAACGTTTATAGGGGAAAGGGGAGTGGGGGAAGACAACTTCATGACAGTGAGAAACGCGGGCATAATTTCGCGCCGGTCGTCAAGGGATGAAAGGCACCCTGCGCACACTTCCTGCCCCCTTATCCTGACCCGTACGTACGCGCCCACGTAAGCACGCGTACACAAAGAGGGAGGTACGAGTAGAAGCGAAAACAAAAAACACGCACATACACAAAAAAAGGGGTAAAAGACACACGTCAATCATCAACAACTTCTTCTAATCGTGCAGGCTCAGGGACACCCAACCGTGTCGTGAATCGAAAAATAGAGGAGGAGGGGAGGGAAAGGTCACCTTAAGTGTCACGATAAAGAAGAGCAGAGACGCACGAAGGGGGTGGACGAGGGGGAAGGGGTCGGTGCAAAAGAGGCGTGTGATGACGTTGTACTTTTCTAAAAGAGGGGAATTACATGAAGAGGGGGAGAACAGGGGGACCGCAGGGGAGTGCGTGTGCGCGTTTAGAGCATCCGCCTTCATGATTTGCTTTCCACATGATGGACATGGTAGAGCGAAGTACGATACAGTCCACAAGAAAAAAGAAAACATGCAAAGAGAGAATAGAACACTGAGGATTAGGAAAGAAAAAAAGAGATCAGAAACACTAGCGACACACACACGCACACACACATACATATTTGACAGACATGCAGACAGAGAGAGAGATCGTTTCGCGGGCGTGCGTAGGAGAGGAGATGTAGAGAAGGAGCACTCAAGCGACAACAGAAACCAAGAAAACAAAAATCGAGAAAGGATTTCCCTTCATCATCACAAGCCAACACCAAAACAAACAAAAAAAGAAACGGAATCGAAGAAGAGGAAAGTAACAACAACAAATATATATGTATAATGGTGATGGAAAAGCGAAACAAAAGAGAAAGAGAGGGGCGTACCGTAGCAATGAAAGGGAAAACATCTTCTGGTGAAACCGCGAAGCGTACAAGTCTGTCGAAGGCGCACCAAGGGTGCACAAGACACACAATGAAGGGTGGAAAACAAAAAAAATGAATGCGTTGTTGCACGGGTAAGAGTGGAGTGTTGGCGGTGGTGTGAAGGGAGGAAAGAAAGACACACGTGCGGGAGGTAAAAAAATGCATAAAAAAGAGAGAGATCAGCAACGTGCGTGTTGCCACTTCACAGCCAGAGAGAGAGAGCTCTGTCGGTGTACGGGAGTGGGCAAACAGGAAAGAGGGGGAGGGGCGTAACAGCTGCCTTTGTGTGTAGGAGAGGGAGGGGGAGGGGGGTCGTTGCTTCCTCTTTTTTGAGTAAGGTAGATAATGGGCACCCGTCATAGCCTAGCATCGGGAAATACCAGAGAAACTGGCAAAGAGACGCGCAGATGCGCGAGGAGCGAAGCATCGAGATAACGAAAAAGGCAAAGAAAAGGAGGTGGTGTAACAGACAGACAGATGCGCTAGATCTACCAGACACGCTTACACAGACACGTACAACGAACAAACAGGAAAACATTTGTTTTTGCAGTTTTCCGTGCAGTGTGTTTGTGTATGTGTGCGTGCGCGCGCATTCGTGTCGCCAGTGTTTTCCTTTTCTGCTCTCGAGTCTCTATTCGCTGGGTCTTGACCCAATATTGGGGGTGCTGCGGCACACAGACAACGCACACGTCCAAATCCGCAGATGCAGGAAAAAGCAGAAAGGACAAAGAGTGACCACGTACAACTGTTTGTTCCCTCACCCCCCTGAAGAAGAAAACGCAAAGACCACGAGGCAGAAGAAACACACAAATCAAAAATAAAAGACTGGAGAAAGGGAGACGGAAACATAGACGGGAGAGGACTTCCACGCACACCCACACACACGCGCGCGCCTGCACACCTGTGAAAGCGAGACGGACGAAAAGAACGATGATGAAAACGCATGAAATGATACCTGCCGTGACGTGAGTCGGATAAGTGGGAGCACACAAAACTCGTGCGCATGCGTGTGCCTCTCGGTAGGCGATGGTGTGGGTACGGATAGTCGAGTGTGCATATACCATCTACTTTTAACAGATCATCTGTGTACACAGCCCGTGGTAGCATAGCGACACGAGACACACGCATACACAAAACACCAAAACCGAAGAGGTGGAGGGAAGGAGAAAGACCAGCCACATTAAAGGAAACAACGGAAAGAAAAATAAACAGGTACAGCGTGACTTCAACTAAAGTGATGAGCATATAAACACAAACACGGCACAAACTACTTGGGAAAACACACAACACGAGTGCGAGGAGAAATAAAAAGAGAGAGTGAAGGGGGAAGGAGGGCGTCAAACATGAGAACAATAAACAATGCCAGCATACACACGCGTGTGAGCGCGAAAAAAAAGAAGAAAAGCGTGAATTACAAAAAAAAGCAAAGCAAAGGGAGGAAAAAAAAAACGGCACGGCGCAGAAAAAAAAAACAGAAATATGTGAGCTCATTTTCACATATACATATATACCATATAATATACATGTACGCTTTATATATGTGTCGTCGACATATATATATTCGCAGAGTACACAACGCAGTCCGCAAACAAACATAACAAGCCAACCACACATATAGTAGAGCATCAAACTACAAAAGACTCCACCTCTCTCAGTGCCTTTATGCAGTATGAGGGAGAGAACTGAACGCAATCGCCAAGCACACGGAAGAAATGGCTTGGTGGTGGTGGCGTTGGTGGGGGGGGGGGGCAGACGATTCGACAAGCGTATAGCACGCGTGCACCACAGGGTGAGCAACACACGCATGTCCCAACGACAAGACGTACACAAGGACACCTTCTCATCGCTGCGCATAAGCACCAGCCGATGAAAAGAGGAAAGGTACCCACAACCGCACATACAAACAAACGACACACGAAACGAAACAGTCACGTAGGGAAGGAAAGGGCGAGGGTGGAAAGTCGACTCACCAACGCGCATAAGAGCTGTTGAAACTAAAAAGGCAAAAAAAAAGTTGAAGGGGAGAAAAGGATCACATTCATGGAGGACAAGTTCCTCATCGCGTCACGTTGGGAAAACAAACAAAAAAAAGAAGCACAATAACAAAAGGTCAGGAAAAAAGAAAAATGGGGGACAAAAGTGGAACTACACACCTAAAAGAAGAAAAGGGGGAATAATAAAAAAAAATGAGGTCATGAACAAGGTAACACACGTGCAAAGCTGCCGAGAGAGAGAAGGCGAAACGTAAGAGGAGAGCGTGCGCGCCGTTGCAGAAGGGAAGAAGTAAAGTGTTGCAAGTGGGAAAGAGCACACCATAAAAAAGGGAGAAAAGGGAGAAAGAAAAAAAAAACAGAAGAGATGAGAAGACCGCATTTTATGTGTGATACACGCAAGCATAACATAACGTACACAGAAACATAACACGTCGTATAAATATATATAATATAGAACAAAACAAAATGCATGTTCAACATAAAAAAAACAAGAAAAAAGATAAGGGAAGAGAGGCAAGAGCATCCGAGCATGACCAAACACACACACATGGACATAGAAATATCAAACAACAAAAAAAATAAGCGATAAACGAGGCAAAGCAACAGAACGCACGTGTACGCGTACGCTACACACCACACACAGAAAAACAAAAGCAACGTTTGGGTTTACATATATGTGTGTGTGTTACTGAGCTTTGACAAAACGAAAACACTCTGAAGAGTAGAGGGGTAGAAATAAAAGATACTCAAAATCCAGGAAAATAAAAAAAAAACATTGTAGAAGAAGCTGTGTGGCACGGAGGCAAGAGAGATGAAAGGGCGGGAGTAGGGAAGGAAACAACAACGCATAGCAGCAGGGAGCAGGAAAACAAAAAGAAGTAAAGCTTTGGTGAAAGTTGTCGAAGGATGTGGAGCGGAGGGCGGGCGGGGGGAGGGAGAGGTGGCAGAGAAGAGACAGCCCCGTGATTGTAAGCTGATCAGCTCCACCGAATTCCTCTTTCCTTCATAACTCGCCCGTTGCCCTGAAACACAAAAGGGTTCAGTATATATATATATATATTCGAATCGCACGAAGAAAAGAGAACGGAGCCTGTAGGTAGAGGGACATGCGTGTTTCTGCACGTCTACGCGCGCAGACACGCGAACGCAGACAAGAGTGCGCAAGAACGAAGAAGACAACATCTTCACGACGCCCGGAGCAGGAAGAGCAACAACAAAAAAACACCGAGTCGTAAAGAAACTACGCATCACAAAAAGACGGAAGCAAGCGTGCGTGTGAGAGCAAAAGGAGAGAGGGACCGTCAGGGAAGGGGTCCGTCACATACAAGTGACAAGAAGAAAAAAACAAAACAGGAAGAGCAGGCGAGGAAGGGAGAGAGATATGGAAAGGTAGAAGGTGCAGTAAGGGGCTCATGAACACGACTACGCCTTCGCCACACCCTCAGAGGAGACGCACATACACGGCTATCCAACCAAAGCGAGTACATTCCGCCATCACAGCTTCAACAGAGGCACGCACAAAAAGAGAGAGATGGGATAGAGAGGCATACACGCACACACAGACGCATGCGTACACATCCCCCAAGCAAGAACAAACGTGCGCATACGCATACTCGCGTAGCAGATACAAACGAGGTACCTGAACGGCAGAGTGAGAGAAGAAAAAACGGCACAAAAAGGGGTCAGGAAGAAAGCATCGAAGCACGTACACAACAGAACAGAACGACCATCTTTTAGGTACACACTTTTCTCCTCCTCTGCCCCCCCCCATCCTGCCTGTCACTCGTCTGTGCGTCGACCCAAAGAACGGTATGGATGGGGAGAGAAGCATGAGGAAAGGAAGGAAGATGGAAGAGTCGAAAAAAAAAACGGAGACACACATGAAGGCATCACTTCCCTGCACCACCATGGGAATGAGACAGGCCAGAGGACAATGGGACCAGAGAGACAGAGAAACGGCATCGTCCCTACAGATAGATACATACGCATACGCACATGAAATTACAGACCTGCAAAAAGAAAACGAGAAGAGTTCTCGGGGGAAGGAAGATTGTGAGCGCACTACTGCAAACTACATGCAAGACTGATTAGCGGACCAACAGGCTATCACGGAAAAAACAACAACAGTAGCAAAAAAAGGAAAAGAAAACGCAAGGGAAAAGGAAGCAACGAAAACGAAAATCCAAAAAAAAACGCAAAGCAAAAGGGAGGCGGTGGCGTGGAATCGCTAGTAGAGATCATACAGAGCGAGAGGAGGCGAGGAGTGGCAAGTACAAAGACAGCAGACGCAGGAACGCGCAAACCATATACAAACACGCACGCACATCGCGAAAGGAAAACAACAACAATTACGTGCGGCGTATGAGAGAGATCAGACCGCGTTATTGCGAGACACACTCACTTATGCACTCCAGCGCGCCCATGCCTGCCTGCATGCATGCACTCACTCGATCCTATTCGGTCGCGCGTGCTCTCTCCCTCCCCCTACTGCTTAGGAAACGAAGAGGAGAAATGTGCGTAGCGGTGGAGGCCGAAAAAGCGCAGAAGCGCTTTCACAGTAAAAGGCGCGGGTGGGGGAGGAGGGGGTGGGGGAGCGAACACACGGCACTACGTGGAAGAGGAGACTGCAGGTAACCAAACACATCTGCGCAGCACAAAGCGGTAGGGACATCGACAAGAGAAGAGCAGCCATGGTAGAAGCACGCGGAAGCAACAAAAAGATAACGCAAGAGCACTTAAGAAAGATGATAAAGTATTATACACACATCAACTGTAGCGCCACAAGAGAGAGGGGAAGGGGGAGGAGCACGAGAAGAGCGGTCGATACACACTTAAACACATGAACACAAATATATACTTCTCCGCAGATTCATTATGGCAGTTTAGATACGAGCAAAGCCATCCATGCACCTTCGAACGGAGCTAGAGAGAAGAGCGCGGTAAGGCGTGCGAGGTGGATGAAGCGTGTCGGCCAAAGCACGGCCAGAGAAGAGGGTGGTGGTTAACAGATGGGAGGGGGAGCAACGCGTTTACATTCCTCACCTTCTCTATTAGGCTTGCACATCACACTCATTGTAATACAACCGGTGTGAAGTAGAACCTCAGCTGTCTACGCACGGCGATGAATTCAGTGCAACGGTGCGAACGAGGCGCATGCTGTACGGGTTGTTGCGGTACCGCACCGACCCCGACGCCCCGTTGCTCGGAGTGGTAGTCTGGCTGCCGCTATTCAGGACCATGGCTTGGTGGTATAGCGCGTACGGCGAGGGCACCGCAGACTTCGGCTGCTGTGACGAGGTAGTCCCCCAGATTTCCGGTTGCATGGTCGCGCCCATGGAGAGCGCGACTTCGGCGCACGCATATGCCTGCTGCGCATCGTAAGCGGTGCACGACGAGAGATCCGGCACCATGGCAGGGGCCGCCACGGCAGCTGCATACACCGTTGTTGCTCCGTGGCGGTCCATGCGTCGCTGCCAGAGCGGCGCTACGTCGCACTGGTTATCACAAGCCTGGTAGGCACTGAGCTCAGCGCCGCCAGTGTTGCCGTACTCGCGAATCGTCTCTGACGACGTCGAAGACGAGATGGGATGCATGTTCAGCTCCATCGGGCCCATGGGGTCGCTGTAAGTGTACTCCTGATAGAAGTCGCCGTTCGGGTGGTAAGCACCCTGGACGTCATCATGGTTCATGGGCAAGCGCCGCTGCTGGTGCTGATGTCCGATGTACGGGGTGTGCATAGCCGTGCAGGTGTCGCTCAAGTAGTTCCCCACCTGGGTCGCAGATGGGGGACTTTGTCGGTGGCGTGGCGACTGCACAGGTGTCTCCCTAAAGCTGCGGAGCGGCGTGTGTGCGTAGACGGCAGCGGGGTGGGGCAGCGAGCATGGGGCGGACGTCGTGGTGGTTGGGATCGCCACGCTCGTCGACACGCTCTCGGTTGCCTCCATGGAGAGCGCCGGCGGCAGCGGCACGCGGCGAGTGCAAGCCGAGTGGGCCTGCTGCTGGGCAGTGGGCGACATCGTCGTGGAGAGGATGGAAGGCGAGCAAGGCGTGATGACCGTTGCTGGCAGCACAGCCGATGTCGGGGACATGGCAGCGCAGCGCTGCTGAAAACTCCGGCGCGGGGCCGGAATGCCGAAGCCGGTGTTCTGTGCACTCTGCGAAGAGTGCTGCGGTGTCGAAGGCTGGCTGCGGTACACAGGCGACAAGTCCGTGTGCAAATAACTCGCCGACAGCATCGGCGGAGGTGGTGGCTGCATGATGTAGTTGGAAACGGCGTTGTACTGCTGCTGCTGATGCTGTGACACCGGCACCTGAGACGGATGGCTGACGCGGTGATAGCCGACCGCACCAGCGAGGGGCGTGTGCGCCTCGCTGCTATAGACGCTACTGTAGGCGCTGCTGCCGTCGCACAAGGGTGCGCACGCGCCGCGCGAGGCGGGCAAAGCCTTCGCCCCTGCTGCGCCGTGGTGGCGCCGGGCGTGACGAGAGCTGTTATCCTCCGCCAGCTTGGCCATCAACGGCACCCCGTTGCACGAATCGAACGGTGTTGTGTTGTGGATCGCACGGCACGCCCGCATCGCTGCCCCGGCCTCCACAAAGGTCACGAAACAGATGATCGTCTCGCGTTCCTCCTCCTCAGTGCTTGACCGAGACGCCTCTGCCTCCTCCCCTTCGGTGCCCTCGGAAGAAGAAATCTGCTTGAGGCGCCGCCCTCGCCCAGGGGAGGAGGCCGGTGCAGCGTCATACGTATCGCTGTGCACCGAGACATCACCCACGCTTCCGAATTGGCTGACAAACCCCCTCATATCCGCCTGCGTGATATGCCCCGGAACGTTTCGGATGAACAGCTTGCGAACCTGCTGGCATCGCTCGCCGTAGAGGCCACCGTCGTGCTTGTTCTGCGCCCATTGCGTCACCACCTCTGGCATTGCAGGCGTGGTCGACGAGGAGGGCACGCGGAGTCGGAAGAAAGCGCGGGCACGCAGTGCGTCCTTGTAGTTGGTGAACTGCACAAAGCCCGTCTCCTTGGAGACACCCGTCTTCACATTCAGCATCACCTTGGCCGACACCACGGGGCCGAAGTTCTGAAACAGCTCCTGCAGATCCGCATCCTTGAAGGTGGGTGGCAGCTTCGAGACAAAGATGTTGCGATCGCTGTGTCCTGGTTCCACGGATAGGGCGTTCACTGCCCACTCCCAATTGCTCGGCTCATCGAAAAAGTTCTGGAAGTCAGCAACGTTACCGGAGATCTGCGGCTGGATCAAGACGCCGCCACTCGACTCGCTCAATGGGTGCTCCGAGAAGGACGAATTGGTTAGGTCATTGAACACCAGGCCGTTGGTAACTGGGAGGGCAGAGGATACGGAGTGGCATGGGCTGTGCGCCGACGGCGCGATGTTACCAGCGACCGGCGCGCTGCAGATGTTCTCCGACATCTGTGGCATGGTCGCACGTGACAAGGGTGCAAGCGCGAAGATGCAAAACGTGGGTGTGAGGGAGAATAGAAGAGAGAAGAAAGCCCTCACAGAAAGACGGCCAAAAACCGAAAGACGTACAAAGAAGAGGGCAAAGAAGAGAAGGAGAGTTCCCACAGCAAACGCCTCTCAAAGGAATATGTATGTACGTGCGTACGTGTGTATATACAAACTCGGAGAGAGGGAGATCCTACCAACAAAATACAACAAGCAGCGGAGGAGGAGAAAGATGAGAGAATAAAAGGAACAATCAAAGGGCAAAGAAAATGTCGGACGGACGAAGGAGGAGGGGGGAAATGGTGTGTCGCCGCCTCCTGTGATTGTGGAGCAAATAAACACAACTGGGTGACACAAGGGAGGGAGGGAGGTGGGAGGGGGCAAACAACAGAGAAAAAAGACTAAACGCGAAGAAGAAAAAAAGAGATGAAGGAGAAGCCAGAAGGGAAACAACAACGGCAACAAAAAAAGAAAAGTAGGGGCTTACGAAGAACGAGGAGGGGGAGGAGGAGGGCGGCTGAGGTGGAAGAAGGTGTGCACAAATAGCAAGTCAGATGGTCCAGAAAAAAAGAGAGAAGAAATGAGAAAGAACGACAGGAATGTCACCGCAAGGCAAGGTAGCGAAAGATGGAATATATATATAAAGAACAGCAAATTAGAAAACCAATACACACGCGAGGTAAGTAGTTGCACACACTTCGCACCCCAACTGGTTTGACTGGCCTTTGTTTTTTTTGTTTGTTTCTGTTTGTTCTGGTGGCCGATGCCAATGTTGTCGTCTTCCGCCTTCTCTGGTGCTTGTTTGGTTACCCACTTTTAGGAGTTCCGTGTACTTGCTTTACGGTGTGCGCTTGTGTCCGCCTGTGTGTGCGCTCGTGTTTGCCTTGTCGTTTCTTGGAAGAGCGCAGGGGCAAAGGCAACAGCAACAACAAAAAGTGGTGGTGGTGGTGGTGGTGGTGCTAGATGTCAGTGGTTCAGCAGCAACGGGGAGCCAATAAGAGAGTAAGGGGGGGGGGCAGGGGGAGACACGCATGCACGCAAACACACAGAAGAAGGGGAGGGACACGTTTTGGAAGAAAACAATCAGCACAACAGGCAGCAGCGGAGGGAGTAACGAGAGAGAGGCTGGTGATGTGGAAAGTAGAGGACGACGGGGTATGTGTGTGTGTGTGTATGTGTGAGGAGTGTCGGGACAGGTTCGTATCGAGCGAGAATCTATCACCTACGAGCACAAAATGAACGCATGCACGGAATGCAGCAGCAGAAGTGCACTCAAAAAAAAAAGAGAGACCTGTCTTGCGCAACGACAAAGCGCTCACAAGAAAAATAAGACTTGCTTTCTACTGTGTGGCCGAGGCGATGGCTTGCGTGATAGTTTTCTTGCGTTCCCGTGTTACTGTTCCCTCGCGTCTCCTTCTACAGCCGTTGATGGCGATACTGAGCTAGGGAAACGCGGCGCGGCAGCACTGAGTGGGTAAGTGTGGGGCAGTGAACGGGATGAAGGCGGCGCTCTACGTGGGTTTGGGATGCGTATGCGAAGGACAGAAAAAAAGCCCTGCTGCTTCCTATCGTATTTCGCTTATGTGAGACAGATAGAGAAAGAGGTGGGGCACTGTGCGAAGTTCTTGAAAGGGGCGGGTGCTGAGGGGGTAGCGGTGTTCCAGACGTGGGTGCTGCGATCGTTGGAGAATTACTTCTGTTCACCGGAGGGCGCGGTGGAACGGTGAAAAGAAAAAAAAACAAGAGATGATGTGGCCCGTGAAGGAAGAGAGAAGCAGATGAGTATAGCGCAGCAGAGGAAGAGAGAGTCAACCTCTGACAATGTGGTGGTGAAGGGGACGCAGTAGCACTACGGCAAAGAGCTCAGCACTACTGTGTCACTCCCTCGCGCTCGCTCCTTGCGCTTCTTCCTTCGACCAGGCAAGCACGAGAGGGGGAAAATACCGGCTCCTCGCATTCTTTTTTTTTCTTCACCAGAGGCCTTTTGCTGCGCAGCAGCGTACGCTGACTCCATCCGCATTCAGTAGCAGGGTGTCTGTGCACACGCCAGCTGGGCCATGGATTCGCTGCATTGTTATTGGTGCGTTCACGGTGGCCTACGTCGCACTCGCTTTTTGCCTTTTGTTTCCCGAGGACTTCACCGTCCGGACGAAGAGACACAGGAGATGTTTTAAAACATGGAAGAGGCAGTATGAGGAGTAGTGCTCAGCAGAGAAGGATGGAGCACACAAACGCCCTCGGTTCACGTTCCCTCTCTTTTTAATGGTTTACTACGTCGGATTAGTTCTGTGTTATTTTCGTTTTTTTTTTGCGGGAGGGGGAGGGGGTGGCTGGAGGGAGAGTGGTGGAGGGGCTCGCATTTGTCTAGGTGACATCACCCAAAAAAACAAAGGAAAAGAGACGCGATCATCGACGCTTTAACCGTCAAACTACAAACCATGCGCGCGTGCTCACATTCACACGAGCATGGCGCCAAAACGCTGCCTGGGCGTTGCGGCGAGACCTCCGACATCCATTCCTCCTCCCTCTCCCCTCCCCCATCTTACATGAAGTGGACGGTGCGACGCGCCGCCTGCGAGGTAGCAGACCGCCTCAGCTCTTCCGACTCCACCTCCTTGTAAGTGTTCTTGAGGGCGCTCTTTGCTTGCCGACGCTCCCGCTGGGCAGCCTTCACAGCCTGTCGGCGCATCATTTTCTCCTCTTTGGTTTCGTCCTTGCGACGGACCGTGAGCACAGCATCGACACCGCGGTGCACTCTTTCTGGGGTCGTATCGTCCTCGCGGTCAGCGTCGCAGGTCGGCTCACGCACCTGCACCGTCTTGGAGCCCTTCTTTGCGGAGCTGCTGATTGTACTAATAGCGGTGTTGCAGCTGCCGCTGCTGCTAGGGGCAGCCCCGGCGCTGATCATGCCCCCTCTCACCACTGTCGTGGCGGTTATGTCGGCGCTGCCGTTACGGTGACTAGCATTGTTCCCGGCCTCTGCACCTGTTAGCTCGCCGCCGCTACGCGACACTGGCGCCTTCTTCACCCTGCGCGTCTGCGCAGAGCGGCGCGGTACTTGAATCACGTTTGGCTGATTGTAGTACGTCGAGTGCGCGCTGATGGCCGTCTCGCAGTCCAGTCGATCCGCCTTTGACTTCACCTCCATGACAATCAGCTCCTCCTCCTCTTCCCCTGTGGTGCCGTCTCCCTCCGGAGGCGGGGCCGGGACAGCTGCCTGATCAGACGGCACTGCCACCGCAGCCGCAGTAGCAGCGGCAGTGGCACCAGTGTTGCGCGTTGCCAAGCGCATGCGCGCAGCACGGCGGACCTCCTCAGTGCCTTTCTGAAATTCCTCCACGAAGCGCTGCTGCTTCTCTGGCAGTATCGTCGTCATATAAACACCGCGCGCGTCTGAGTCGAAGGCGCCGGCGTGGTGTGAGAGGTACTTGAGTTGCTGAATAAGGCCTTTGTTTTTGTGCGGCTCTGCAGTCTCGACGTCTATGCCGGCCCTGCTTGCCACGAACTCCTCCAAGGCAGTGAGGTACTTATCCATCGGCAGCGGGCCGTGCGTACGAGGGTCATCGGTGTAGGCGTCGTTGAGTCGCGCATCGGCATCGAACTCGCGCATCATCTCCGTGAACTGCCGATCCAACGCCCGCTGGGTGGTGTCGTGCGTTGGATACTCCGTCCCGTCGGCCGCGTGAGTGCGGCTCAGCCCTCCCCCCTCGCCAACCGCTGGGTCGACAACACGGCGTCGCCGTGCCGTGCCGCGTCGGCGTGAAGCCTTGATGGCTGCTTTCTCGTCGTCTGTCAGCAACCGCCACATCTCGCTATCTTCTTCGTCGAGCCCGTCCCAGTCGTCGCTGTCCTCGTCACCCTCGCCACCCTCGCCACCGTCACCGCTGCCAAAGACAAGCTGGCGCAGGAAGTCGTCCGTCACCTCAGCCTCCACCTCGTCATCAAAGAGCTTCTCCTCCTCTTGCTCTTCGTTGGCCTCACTACACACCTCGCACTCATGACCATCCTCGTCGCGCGGGCAAGCGGCAGCCGCCGGTGGGCAGCTAGACACCAACGCTGTGTCAGCAGCAGAAGCGGGCGGCAGCTCGGCCTTCTGCATTGCCGCTGGCAGATGTGGGGCCTCTGGCTTCTCCTCGTCCTTCCAGTCACCGTCGACCCACTCACCGTCCTCGTCGTACTCGTCGTAGTACTCGCCTTCCTCGTCACAATACTCGCCCTCATATCCTCCCTCTGCATCCGCCTCTCCATTGTCGTACACGCCACACGCTTCGTCCTCACCTTCCTCTGCACGGCGACGGCGACGCTCGTCGTTGAACTCGGCGTTCGCGGCGACGGCGTACATGTTAAACTGGAGTTGCGCTCCATCTTCATCTTCGGCGGGAACGGCGCTCTGGTGTCGGCGAAAGAACTCCGCCTCGCTCACCCACAAAGGGCCTTGGTCCTCGCCATCAGCATCCCCATACGAGCGAGGCACCAGCTTGTAGGTGACACCCTTTTTACGCGGCTTCTTGATGCGCGGCATCTCTGTAGAGCTAACGAAATTTGGATAGCCTTGCGCGGCCTGCAACGTAAGCTTCGCGGGTTTGTGGCGCTGGGGAGCACGTAATCAGCAGTCTCACGAGAGGGCCCAAGATGCTGTGAGTCGCACACATACAGAGGGGCACGAATGCGAAAGAAAAGAGAGCAGTCGCAGTGGCACGCAGGCGTGGGCGTACCGGCAACACGCAGCGCGCAAATAAAGAAAACGTGACAGTATATAGAAAGAAAAAAGCGCACGATTGCACAGGAAACAATGAACCTGCCTGCACGCGTGGAGAAAGAGTCGGAGGAAGTGTCGTTACCTTTGTGCTCCGCCGTGGCACGTTTCTGGTACTCGCAAATTGCTTCACTCATTGTGCGTGAGGAAGTGCGGGAAGGGGGTGAGAGGAGAGTCAGCATCGAGGAGAACAACAAGATGGAGAGAACAGAGGAGGAGAGGGGTAAGAGATTGGTGATGGTGGGATGAGGGGGGGGGGGCAGCTCGGCTGGAGCCTTAATGCGTGAATAAATGCCTCTATTCGGGTGATGGAGAACACACCAGACCAAAGAAAAGTGAAGCGGCAGACCTCACCCCGTGTACGCTCACTCATTCAGTGCGGGGCCTCTGGCCAACGGACAGTGTGGAGGGCATCCTCCAAAGACACATGGAAGGTGCCCGTCGGAGAGTGAGAAAAGCGCCGCTTGACGCTTCCCCTCTCTCTTAACGTCTGTCGACGTCTCTCTACACCTTCCCATCTACTAAAAACAGCACTACGCGGACTTCTGCCGTAGAGCAGGACAGTAAGGTTGAACTATGCGTCGCGAGACGCACTTCTACCGCACCTGAGATCCCAGAAGCTGTACGCACGGTAGTTTTTCCGACTTCTGGAATGTCTGACGTCAAACTGCAGCGGTTGCGCTTTTTCTTTCTTCCGATGACGAAAGAGCGACTCCGCAGACTGCACAGAAGCGAAAGCTTCCCCTCATGCCCCCTCCTCCTCCTCTGCACACACGCACAGAAACGGACTTTCCGTGAGAGAAAAACGGAGACGAACACAGAAAGGAGAACAACAAAGAATACGAAGAGCAGGGAGGAAAAGAAAACAGTACAACCCGCCAGCGAAAGGAAAGAGGGGGAGAGACAGTCCTCTGTCATAGCAGTCCGCGCAGCAACAACAAAGCACAGCAAGTGCGGGAGAGAGAGAGAGAGGCCTCGACGTGAGAGGCACGCGCATGAAGCGGGAAGGGTGGGTCAGTGAAGGCCACCGTATGTGTGGCAAGAAAAAAAAGAAAAAAAGAAGAAAGTAAAAAGTCAGACGCAGGCGAGACCACTCTCCCATCAGCGACTGTTTCAGCGAATGCAGATGTCGTCACAACTCCCACCCTCTTCTGCACCATGTGAAGCGCCTGCTTCCCTTCTTTTTTCGTCTTCATCATTGTGTTGGTCACCTTCGCGGACTCTTGTTCATCCACCTTCTCTGCCTACCACGGTCCCCCTAAGCCTCTCCAATGCGAGGTGCATGTCGTAATGCGGTACACCCGGCAGAGGAGGCACACACACACCACACCCCGAGAACTACGAATGAAAATTGAATGCAAGCCGTGACCCGAACACGGAGGAAGAAGTGGTGCACCAACGAAGCTCGCATACATCAAACTCCTCTCACATACGCTCGCGTTCTACACAGATACAGAGATAAAACAACAATAGGGGGCCCAACCAACATAAACGTCAACAAGATAAACTGGCAAAGCACAGGTCCTCGACAGTTGCGGCCCACGCCGCACAGTAAGCGACACCACGGCAAAAAAGGGAAGCAGTTCGTATGCCTTTCATTTCTCAATGTCTCCCCCCATGACCGAACACGTCGACACACACAAGCATTCAACCACAGCTCACCTACCCCTGTCACAGTGCCGCTACACACGAGTCGCCCAGGACAGAAGACCCTGCCATCGAATCGTGCCATGCGTCTCATCGTTTTCTTCTTGCCCTTCCTCGCACGCATGCCGCACGATCGGCGACACACGCACACGGGTGGTCCGCATGCCTTGATCCAAACGGAGCCGCCTTCAGGGTCCCGCACGAGGGCGGCGGCTGTCGCGTCTGTCGTGGAGGCAGCAGGGGGTGGGGGTCAAGGGGGCGTGCCGGGCGAGCGCAAGCAACGGAGCTGGCCACACTCAGGCCAGGGCCCTCCGAGACCTTGCACAGGACAGCCTGTCTGCCGTGCTTCTCCCTCAGTCTCTGCAAGCCGCGGCATGCCGTAATGTGGTGCGGGGACTCGCTGCTGCCATTCGGGGGTGGCCTCGCCATGCTTCCGGCATCTGCGCCTCATCAGTGCAGACCCGGTCGGGCATCGGAGGTGTTTTTTTCCTAACCGATCCACACGAATCGTAGTGAGCTTGTCCAAGTATGATTGTGACCACTCGTATCTTTGCCACGGCGCCAGCCCAGACCTGGCGGCTGACAGCAAGAGTTCATAATCCTACCCGAGGGCAGGTTGTGCAGGCTCATGGTTTCCCCACAAAGAGTGGAAACTGAACCCTGATACCACGGTGATGTAGCGGGCATCATCAAGTGATCGTGGCCGTGTACGCAGCAGAGAGAAAAGGTGAGAGGAGGGGAAGTGGAGAATACAGTAGACCAGTCTTCGCATTAGCGAGACACTGCTGCGAACGAGAGGTGCATGTACCTCGCTGTTTGTTTTTCTTTTTGGTTTGCTTCAGCTCTTGATGCCTTGGCATATCAGTCACCGGCTGCGCACACACATGGGTAACCGTGGCTTGTCTTTTCCTATCTGTTTTCTTGCGTTCGTGATGCCGAATGGGGGCTAGAAGCGAGGGGTGTGCACCGTATGCCATGCGGATGTGCTGCCATAGCGCATCTAGTAAGAGGCGTCGTCGTAGCTCATGAGATTGTACAGGTTGTCCATCACGTGACCCAGCTGCTGCGAGTAGCCAAGATGGTCAACATCTTCGCGGCTGCTGCCGCTGTTGAGGCCGCTCCCGACCACCCCACCACCCTTCTTTGACTTTGTGGTGGTTCTGAGGGGCCAGCCGAGGTTCAGGTCTATGTCCGGGTACACCATCCAGCTTGTCTGCTCGTCATCCTCGTCGTCGGAGCGGCCAATTCGCGAAGGCGGCTTCGCAGTCGTGCCGAGCAATGTCCTCCCAGTACTGCGGCGGCTCAATTCCTTCGATGTTGACGTCGCCGTAGACGATCCTTGGTGAGCTGCCGCTCCCATGTCGCCGCCGCCGACGGCGCCCAAACTCAGCTTTGCCGTATCTCGCATCCGCCCGGCACTCCAGTGGTCGCCAGTGTCGGACTGCGACCTCATGTTTGACACAGACCCGGTCGTCGGCACATCTGCGAGTGCACTCAGCTCTTGTGTGCGTGACTCCGACAGCATGGACATCATGTCAAACACCGATGTGGTTTCTTTGCTGCGCCGATCATCACGAAACGGCAGCGCTGTCGTGGCAGCGGCTCCGGCTATGCCTGCGAGGTCGGTAATACCAGGGGTGACATTCATTGCGGCCGAGTTACTTTCCCACTGGAAAAGCAAGTGGTCGTCAAGGAGATCAGCACCGCCCAGCGACAGGGAGCAAGGACTAGCGTCGCCGAGCTGGCCGCTTCTGCGAAGAGCCGAGGAGGTGACGGCAGGAGCAGGGCTGCTTAGTTGGGCCCGCACCGCACTGGTAGCATTCTGTTGCTTGATCTTCGTGTTCACGTTCTCGCTGCTGCTGGTGCCACTGGCTGCACCACACAGCGGCGGGTCGACGCCGCCCACTGCACGCATCCCCTTCGCCGCACAAGAGATACTGTAGTGAGACTTGGCTGTGTACATGCTGTCCGTCGCGTAAGCGCCGTAGTCACAGGTATTCATATCGTCAGCAGTCAAGGCACCGTCGTCTGTTGATATCATCTTGGCCGCCGCTGCCATCAGCGGCGCTGTCGTGAACGTTGGCGGCGCTACGGCTGCCGTGACGGGCTGCGTCGGCTCACACGAGAAGCGCCGCGACGGCGACTGCGGCGCTGGGGAGCGGCCTGGTGGCAGCGGTAGACTAGTCGGCTGCGCTGGGGAAGCAGCAGTGTACTTCATCGTCGAGCTGACACGTGTGTCCACTGTGCCGTGCACGCTCCGCTTCGCTGCAGAGCCGGCACCAAGGGTGCCAGTGACTTGGTAGGGCTGGAAGCCGTTGGTGGTGTTGCTCGCAAACGGGGGCGCAAGCTCCGAATTGAGAGGGGCGGCCAGCGTGCCAGTGGCGGCGCCAGTGCTGTTCGCGCCGCTGCTGACGCCCCCGCCACCACTGGTCCCGGAGCGAATGGTGTGCATGGACGAGGAAGTAGCACGTGGGCCATGACGCAGGTTCGACGCACCACTAATCGCACCGACCTCTGCCTCTGGGGCGACATGGCGGGTGAAGACGCCGTTGCTTCTGGAATGGGCGCCGCCACCAGCGGTGAAGGATGCGCTGGTGCTTGGCGACAACACCCGCGAGACATGCTTCTGCGGAGTTGATGCGCACGAAGGCGGACAGGCGTCTGGTGGCAGTGTGTTGGCGCGCCGAGAGGTGGAAGGCGAAGGAGCAGCAGCAGTGGCGGCGGCGGCAGCAGCAGCAGCGGCTGACTTGCTGAGGGGCACAGGGGGGTTGGTGCTCGCGTTGCTGCGTGGCTGTGGGATGAGTCGATATGGCGCTGGGGCGTGGCCGCCATTCAAGGTGCTGCCACCTTCAGACTCTGCTGGCACAGGTGGCTGCTGCTGTTGTTGCGCCTGCTGTACCGCACCGGAGCGAGGCTGCGGAAGTGCCAAGGCCTTTGGCTGAGACTGCTGAAAAGATGAGCTGCTGAGCGGCGTTGTGGAAGAGGGCTGCGCTGACTGCGGCAGAAGTGCGCTGGCCACTCCATCGCTCTGCGCGGCGTCGGTGTGGGAGCCCAAAACCTGGAAAGACAACCCGCCGGCGTTGGCTCTAATGCTGTTATGGTTGTTGCCGCTGCCCGGGTGTGGAGAGGCGCCGGCCCCTGTCGCTCGTGCGGAGGTCTGCCCCGATGGCGGCGACTTTGCAGTGGTGTCGCTGGCGGCGGTGAGGTTGCTACTATACTGTTGCAGCATCGTGTAAAACTCCTGCGTCTCGTACGAGAATACCGGGAAGGCGCCAGTGTAGTCACCGCCAGCAAAGCCGATAAGGTCTGTTGAACCACTGCCTATAGCCTGGACTGGGTGTGAGCCGCTGCTGCCCACTATGGGCCCCATGCTGCCAGGCGTCTGCGAGCCGTCAAGCATAGTGTCCGCAGCGTTGCAGCTCCCGATGTGCTGCGGAGTGACCGTCATGGCTGACGAGGCCTTCGGCGGCGCCAAGAATGGTGTTGGGCTTGGAACGGGTTGCCGGAGTGCCTGTGCACTCCCAGAGGTCTGCCCACCGTAGGGTAGCACTGCTGAGTTGCTGTGAACTGGAGTGAGACCGGCGCACGGTGGGGTTTCATTCGGTGACCCGGCTGAGCCCGTTGTTCCGGCAAAGGGGCGCGGCGGCGAGAACACCTGGGCTGCGCTGCCGTCCTGTGACACACGAGGGAAGCTGCGGCCGGCACCGATACCCGGCGCCCCGCCCCACCTCAGTGGCATTCCGCGTCCACGGGCTGGCGGCAATGCTAGTCCAGTGGCGCTATGCAACTGCGCAGCAGGCGGCGACGTCATCGGTGTGACAATATAGTCCGTTATGGGCACGTCGGACCAGCTGAGAGTATTGTTGGGGGCACCGACCATGATGGCAGGGTGGTGTGCACCCCCGCTACCGCCGCTGCCCAAGCTGCTGTTGTGAGGCGCATGTGCTCCATTCCCATTCGCACCAACATCGTTAAGGATGCCAACGTTATTGGCTCTGGCGTGGTTGCCGCCAAGAGCGTTGTGCCGCACTGGTGTGTCCTCCGCCAACTTCACCATGAGTGGAATGCCCTGGCACGAAGCGAACGGCATTGTGTTGTGCACCGCGGCGGTCGCCTGCTCGGCAACGCCCTCCTGCTCGAAGGTGACAAACGCGATGCGGCGGTCATCGGTGCTGGCACCGGCGGCGGCGCCCTCATGCCCGCTGTGGGATGAGAGGTCCGCCTCCGCCGTAGCAGTGGCACCACCGCCGCCTGGCTGCGAAACGGCGTTGGCGGCTGCCGTGTCGCGATGGGTACTAACCGACTTCACCAGGCCGTGTTGACTGAAGAGGGCCATGAGCATCTCCTGCGTTACGTCCTTTGGCACATTACGAATAAACAGTTTTCGCATTTTGCGCCGCTCATCCCCGGAAGGGGCCTTGTCGTGCTCGCGGCGAGCCCACTGCACCGTCACCCGTTTCGAGCCCGTCATCGGCCGGCCTCCCGCAAAGGCCTCCATGGCCCGCATCGCCTCCTCGTGTTTCGCAAACCGCACAAAGGCGGTACCGAGGCTGACGCCGGTATGAATGTTGCGCATGATGGCCGAGTTGACAATTTCGCCGAACGGGGTGAACATCGCTCGCAGCTTTTCTTCGTTCAGCTCGAGCGGCAGATGCCGCACAAACAGGTTCACATGGCTGTGATTTGGAGGCGGCTGAAGATGGCGCGAGGACGGTGGAGAGACGCCATCCCCACCGCTACCACCGGCTCCGGAAGTGCTGCCACAATGACGGCCACCACCGTTACCACCTGTAGCGCCGCTACAGGCAGCCGGTAGTGTTGCGCTGCAGCTGTTGAGCACCAAGTTACAAATCTGACTGCTGCTCAGGGACAACTCCATCTGGGCAGAGTCGTGAGGTTTGCCGGAGCGCTGCTGCTGCTGGACCTGATTCTGAAGCAGTTGCTGAGCGTTCCAGGCGTGTAGAGAGAGGTTGGCCGCACTCGGGGTGTGATGTCCCGTTTGCTTTGCCCGCCCGCACTGCTCACTGGGGATGCTGGCCTGGTCCTCAGCATCCTCTGCGCCATCGGTGGCGGCGTCTGTGCTCAGTTGGCTGCTGCCTTCCTCGCCGCGACCGTGTCGATGACGATCGAGAGGATCGCTGCGACGCAGCCCCATCGGGACATAGGCTGCCGGAGCGGTGGAGTCACATGAAGGGAGGGATGGTGGCAACGGCGAACTTGCTGGCACGGACACAGGAGAGGAATAGTGACCATGCCGGCCTAGCCCAACGCTACCGTGACAGAGACGCGCGTGATGCCCTCCGTGCACAGGATCGCTTATGTCGCCAGCATCGTCGACGTGACGACTGATGACGCCGCTGCTCGAGAGAGGCTCCATGACGCGCGTTGTGGGGGCGGCAGCTGCCAACGGTGCGCACTGCTTCAAAGAGGAAGACGATGATGTCGCCCTCGTGGACTCCGGGGATGTTGTACCGGCGCTAGAGCTCTCTCGTTCGTCAAGAGGGTGGAACTGCTGCGATAGCGTGACCTGGGTGCCACACGTCGCTGCTGCTGTAGCTGTTGCCTGTGGTGGTGGGGTGGGGGGAGGGGCAATCACGTTTGCAGGATAGCGTGTTGAAGCAAGAGCCGCAAACCGCATAGATGTCTCACTATTTTTTTTTCTTTAACGGATTGTTGAACAAAGGAGAAGTCTGCAACCTCGGGAAACCAGTGAAAAGGCACAGATGATAGCTGGTTCACGCCCCTTTCAGTTGCCACGAACGTTGGCACGGCGGGAGAGAGGGAGAGAGAGAGCCTCCGTTCAAGAACTGCTGTGGGAATGGCAGGTGGGGCGGGGGGGGTGAAGTGGAAAAGCAGAGAGAAAACGAGAGAGCGAAATCACAAACAAGAAGGAAGATAAAACCATCCACGCACTTCCCCACACACACGCGCGCGCGTTGCGGACGGCGCCAAGCGAAAAAAAAGCGTGAACGTAAACGATGAAAAAGTGCTGCGATATGCCAGCGCCAGACGACGAACAAAAAAGTAGGTAGGCGCAAAGACGAAGAAACGATGAAGGAAAGGAGGGCGGTGGTACCCGGCGAAGCCGACGAGAACACGCGCACAGGTACAATAGAGGAGGGTAGGGTGCGAAAGCTTCGAAGAAAGATATACAAGCTACAGAGGTCGAGTACGTCCCTATTTTTTTTTCTTCGCTCCCCTCTGCGTCTCTTGATGTTGGCGACCACACGTTTCTTCCAGGGGGGGGAGGAAAGAGGAGAGCACAACGAATACAGAGTGCCAGTGAAGTTGAAGAAACGCGAAGAGAGACGCGGAAGGGGGAGGGGATGAGTCACGGATGGAGGGAGAGTGCAGGGTTGGCCGTTGCTTGATGGCCGCCCTGTCCCCGCCGTCTACTTTTCTTTGCGCTTTTCTACTCTGTTTCTCTTTCTCCTCCTTTTCGTTTTATTTTTTAGTGTGGTGCCTTCTTCGATGTCTCTCGGACAAACAAACGGGCGCCAATAAAAAAAAATAGCAACACCGCAAAGAAACAGACACGGGAGAGTCACAACAAGGACACACACGCAGACAAACAAAACGAGGAGACGGAGAGACGCCGCGTCTCAGGAAGAGAATTCTGACGAGGACACAAAAAAAAGCAGACGAAAATCTGTCTTTTATTTTCCCACGCAAGCAAGAGAGAGGTTGGTGGGTGTGAGGGAGGAATATGCAAGTCCGCGTATCTGCGCCGGCTGGTGAGCAGGAGGTCGCTCTCCCAATGCGTGAATACGAGAAAGTTGTGCCCCCCCCCCCCTCTCCCCTTCTCTCCCTTCGATGCTCTCTTGAGTGCAGACAGGTGAAATCAAAAAAAAAGAAATCGAGGCAGAGAGATATACTGACTGACAGACAGACAAGCTGAGAAGAGGCAGTAAAGACGGTGGAAAAAAAGGAAAGGAAACAGAGCGTCAAAAGCCAAACAAAAAGCACGCGATACACGCAGGACACAAAGGAGAACAGGAAAAAAAAAACGATGAGGTCGACGAGAGGTGTGCGCGTGTGAGAAAGATGCGGGGGAGGGGAGAGAGAAGGAAGGGTAATTCAGAGGGTGAGGGAGGGGAACGGGGTGGGTGAGGACGAACAGCGAACAACAACAACAAAAAATAGTTGTGAAGACAGAGAAACTAATCGCGAGAGACACGGCAAGGGAGGAAAGACCGGAAGAAGTGCGTCAAGACGCCAAAAGAGGAGAGAACAAGAAAAAAGTGGATAAAGCAAAGAAAAAAACGAAATGCAGAGAGAGAGAGAGAAAGAGAGAGGCAGCGCGCCGGGGAAACCACAACAAAGGACCGAAAAGGGGGAGGGGAGGAGGAAGCGCTCCAACAGCGAACGGTCACGAAAAAAAAAAGAAGAAAAAGCGAAAAGGCGTAAGGAGCACAGATGCACAATACACACAGGAAAGAAACGAGACGAAAAAAAAAGGGCAAGAAAGAGATTCGGCTACACCAGTTGTAGCCACTAGCGAAGACAGCAACGTCGCGGTACGAGCGAGCAAGGGAAGGGGTGCAGGAGGTGATCGCAGGAGGGAGTCGGGGGAAGGAGGAGGAGGGGGGGCAAAAACGTGAACAGAGCAAAACAACAACAGAAGAAGGGGCGAAACAAGTCTGGGGAACAAGAGGGCAGCAACAACAGAAAAAAAACGTCAAACTAAAAGAGAAAGTGGTGAATCAAGCGCGGACAACGAAGAGTAAAAAAAAAACACGTAAACTGAATCAAAAAAAACGGGAAAATGCGAGCAGGCAGCGCACGATCAGTACAGAGACACGCACGCACGCACACACACAGTCGCCAGGAGTCAAAAACAACAAAAAAAACGGGAGCGAGGAAAGTCGAAGACGAAAAATTTCAGGAGAACGTCAAGCAGAGAAGCTCACCCACACATTCGAAAAAAAAAGAAACACCAATCAAGTTGAGAACGACGAGTGTGTTTCCTTCAAAATCCGAAGGGCAAGATAAAATAAAGCTGATGTGGGAGCGGTGAACATCCAAAAAAAATTCAAAAGGTCAAGATAACTGCAACAGGGATGGAAGGTAGTCCCTACCTCTCAGTCGTACGCAGAATGCGGTAGAGCCGAGTGCCTGTGCGTGATTTTTATTTTGTCCCCACTATTCCCTTTTTTTTGGTACACGTATGTGCGTATTGTGTATTATTTATTTCTGCTTTGCAGGAGAGACGTTAGCGGGGTGAGTGGTCTTCGAGGGAGAGAGAGCGAAACAAGCAGAGAAATGTGGCTGGAACTTATGTTTCACCTTGCTGCGTGTGTACGTGTGTGGCGTGCTGCTGCTACTGCTGTGTATCGCTCCCTCTCTTTTCTTGCCACTGTGTCGTATCTGGTCAGCGTTCGCCGAGGGAGTTGAACGTCCTTGGCCTCCCGCTTTCACCCTTTTTCTGTCGGGCGCACTTGAGTTTGTTCTCTTCCTCGGGCGGTTTGTTCTCGGCTCGTGCTGTTTCTCCCTTATCTTACGTCCCCCGTCAGGACCGCCTCTCTCTTTCCCGTTTCCTTTTTTCTCGGTTTGCGTCCTCGGCTGCCGTGTTGTCGACCTTGCCCCTTCGCTCCTTTTACCTTTTGGGTGTTACTGCGCGCCCAGTCTCAATGCCGCCGGGGGAAGCCGATGGTTGACAGAGAACGAGATACACAGAGACAGATAAATAAATATATAGATAAACACCACACGCCAATGACAAGGTACAACTAGTCCGTCCCAACAACAAGGGCACAAGTAGAAGATAGCGGCAGACTGAGCGGAAGAGGAGGAGGAAAGGTAAAGCAAAACAACAACAAGAGAAAAGTGTCCACGCGAAGAAGTCAATGACAATGTGCTTTTCTTTTTGGTCCTTCCGTCAGAACATGCGACTAGCGACGAGAACAAATAAATGTGGAACGAGACAGCACAAGCCGAACCCTTTCACGACGTATTTTTCGTGTTCTCTCTCTCTCTCTCTCTTGTCGTTCGTTTCGTCTGTCGTTACGTTGTGTGGGAGTGACTGCGCGGTGAGGCCAACATAAACGGCAAACAAAGAAAGATGGCGTTAAACAGAGATAAATCAGCACGCCAGAGAGAGACTGAGAGAAAGCAACCATACATACAGATATATTGATATCCGTTAGACCGTTTAGATACGCCGCAGTTGCACAACAGTCAAAAGAAAAACGCAAATAGGTGAGAGGTAAAAGGAGTAGAGAGATCGACAGGCGCACGAGAGGCGGGTATACGCCCCTACCAAGTGCAGGCCTCAAAGAAATGAGGTGACGTGACTCGAAATCAAGTATGCACTCTGCGCTTGAGTGCGTTGTCTATGTTCGGAGAGGGAGGAGGAGGTACAAAGCCAAGTGCGCTACAAGTTAGGCCCAGACAACAAGTGGAGGGGTGTTTGGGGGTGGTGGGAGGGAGTGGCAGGGAAGAGCGGAAAAAAAAATGGTGTTTCGTGGCCGTCTTTGATGGAGAGGGGAGAGGAGAGGCTTGTCTTTCGCCAAAAAGAAGAAACAACGAAAACGGAAAACAAGAAAAAAAACGATAGAGAGCAAGAAAGCCAAAGCCAGACAAGAGATCGAGCGGCAGAAGCGCACAGCACAGACAACTCACAGCAGTTTTGGTCGTTCGGCTTATATGCTGAGGATTACGAAAAAAAAATTGGGGGAGGGGGCGTGTTTTGTACTTGTTTTTTTTTGTGTGTTCGGTTTTGTCTCTGTGAGTGCGCCGTGACAGAGAAGCTACCTGTGCGCTGCACCTAATCCTTCAGGACGGAAAAAAAGAGGAGGGAGGGGGAGACAAGGAGGGTTTTTACAAGACAAGCGCAAACCGACAGAGAAAGAGAAGGGCAAGGCGGGAATGCCGAGAAAGGAAGGGGAAGAGGTACGGTCAAGCAAGCACCAAAGTGGGCAAGGACAGGAGATGAGGGGGAGTTCCTGATCGGCGTCCTCGTCGCTCTAAAAAGAAAACAGCTACAGAGAGAGAGACTGACAAAGACAAGCACGGAGAAGAGAAGGAACGAAGATGTTGAAACTCAGCGGTGAGAGAGAGAGAGAAAGCACAAGTGGGGACACCACCCAAACGTAGAAGCGGGAGCAGATTGTGTGACGAGAAGCGGATGCGAGAACGTCAGCGCGGAAAGTGTTGTGGCGGCAAGGAAAGAGAAAACACGTAGAGGGCAGTAAGCAGATGGAAAACAGATGAGGAGGAAGAAGAGGGATACAGCAGCAGAGGCACCGGCAACAGTCGAGCCAAGAACGACGCAAAAACGCAACGCCCAAACGAAAAGAAAAAAGGGGGAGCACGTAGTGTGCCTATGGATGTTACTGTTTTTGGCCCTTTTTTCCTCTTGTCTTGTTTTCCCTAAATTAGTGGCAGTCTTCGCGCGAGAGAGACCGCTACTGCGCTGTTGACCTCTCCACAGCGCGAAGCACGCCAAGCAAACCAACGCACGCGCACGGAAGCACTTACAACGTCGACACACCTCCGTCTGTTTTGGGGAGGGCGGAGACGATCCCACGCAATCGACAGCACTACACACGATGCACGAGTGCAAGGAAGATAGATGGACAAGAGATGCGCGCGCAGATGAGCGTCAACGTCAACAAGAACAGCGGTAGCAGACTATAAGAAGGCAAAATTACGAGCGACGCACGCACCTCAATATATATATATATATTTACCAACGGCCAGAACTGGACGCGTCGATGACACAAAACGGCACCATACAAAAATACGGCCACCGCACGCGGACAGACACAGAGCAGCAGCGGGGTGACACAACTCAAAGGAGAAAGGAGACAGAAAAAGAATGGGACGGGCAGGTAGAGGAAGAGTGGGGATGGGGATGGCCAGCGAGGAGTCCCCAAACGCACAATGTTCATGCACGACACCGAGAGCAGAGGTCAAGCAACAGGTCAAGAAGCAACACGCACAGAGGAACCAACAAAAGAAGAGGGCGAGTAGGAAGGTGGGGGTTTAAGAGACAAAAAGATGGAGGATGACGGAGGGGGAGGAGGAGAGAAGGGGGAGGGGGGATGGCTTGTACTATGGAGGGAGGGAGACAAGAAACAGCTAGACAATGAGAACCTGTAACGGAGGCATAAACACACACACACATACATAAAAAAGCGCACACGGATTGATGCACACGACGCAGGTACTCATGTACAACAATACCCTTCAAGATCGCAGAGGCACCAAGGCAAAGACGACACCCGCCGCCAACTCACTTACGCAAGCGCAGAACAATAGCTAAAGGCGGGGGAGGGGGAGTGGGAGGGGGTCTGTTCGCCTGGGCGCCTGTCTACCTCGAGAGGTCCTCGCTACGTGTGTGCGAATTGATGTACGCAGGTGTGTTGCTAGCGCCGCCGGTGGTAATTAACGAGTCTCTGTATGTGTCGACTCACCAACCGTGTTGCTGACCACGGCCTGCAGCCGACGACAAAGGTAACCTTCTCTCGTTTATTTTCTGACCACAACCACCAGACATGCAAACACGCCTTTTTCTTAGGGTGCGAGAGCGAGCGAGAGAGGAAAGGATCGTCGAAGAGCGCAGGAAGAGAACACACACACGAGACTCAAAGGAAGAGCAGGATAGAAGCTAGTGACAGAGCGAGTAAGATGCGTGAGAGACAGAAAAGCGCGTCGGGGAGCTCGAGCTCCCGATACTTTGAGAGAGCAAAGTCGTGGAATCCACGAGATAAGGGGGACAAAAGCAAGGGAGCCGGCCACCGAGGGAGGTGGAGGTAGTAGGTGGGCGTGCTTCGTAGTAGAGATGCGAAAGGAAGTGCTTGCTTTGGAGGGAGGAGGAAGGAGCAAAGCGAAGCAAGGTCAAGGGCCGAGAAGGAGAGACACAAAAGAGAGAAACCGATGCGTGTGTCGGCGTATTTGCGTGTAGGCGTCGTGCTTCGTAGGCGGGAGGAGGGAAAAGAGAAATACGAACAAAACAATTTTCGACTCCACGGAGGTGGCAGTGGTGGAGGTGAAGGGTGGAGCGCGTGCACAAAAAAAAATCGGGACAAGGAGGGGATGATGAGGTGTGAGTGTGTGCGTGCGTGTCGGAGAGAGAATATTGTGATGCAGAGAAAGAGGAAACAGAACGATGTGCGCCAGTACACGACTCCGAGTAACAGAACGAAGAAGAGAGCGGGAGAAGACAATAGCTAGAAGAGAGTGCAGAAAACAAGTGGAAAAGGGTTGATAGTGGGCGGTACGAGACTTGGCTTCAACTGCATGGAGGGCACCTCTCTAGGTGCGAGCGTCCTATTACTACACCATCGTGACATTTTTCACGGACGACGAAGACGGTGGGGAGGGGGGGAGACGCTCAACAGGGGTTCAGTGTATCTGTTGCCAACACCATAGAAAGGGAATGAGAGTACTCAACCGCCGAGAGAACGAGAGACAAGCACTCCTCTACCTTTCCCTCTCAGCAACGATGCCCCCACTCCTCCATAACCGCTTGTCTGTGTGTATGTACGCGTGTGTGTGTGTGTGGTTATCTTCTTTTTTCTTTCAAAAACGGCAGTCGAGTGTCCACCAAGAAACCATATGAGAAAATAGAAAACGGAAAAAAAAGCATAAACGTAAAAACTGAAAAGCTCCCCGCATCACATATGCACGGCGCGAAACGGGCGCACAGAGGAGCACAACACGCGCGACAAACAAAGCGAAAATAAAATAATAATAATAAAGGCTAAGCAAATGGAATACGCGCGCAGGTAAACCAGATGAGAGGGAGACATGATGCACTGCAGCTCACACCATCCGGGTGAGGGGTAACCGAAGAAAACAAAAAACACAACAAAAAAAACGATCACTTTTTTCTGTCGTCTTAGGGTGCAGCTCTACCATGAACAAAGCAAAAACATTTACGAAAGCATTCAACCACAGTTCGCCTACCCCTGTCACAGTGCCGCTACACACGAGTCGTCCAGGACAGAAGACCCTGCCGTCGAATCGGACCATGCGTCTCATCGTTTTCTTCTTGCCCTTCCTCGCACGCATGCCGCACGATCGGCGACACACGCACACGGGTGGTCCGCATGCCTTGATCCAAACGGAGCCGCCTTCAGGGTCCCGCACGAGGGCGGCGGCTGTCGCGTCTGTCGTGGAGGCAGCAGGGGGTGGGGGTCAAGGGGGCGTGCCGGGCGAGCGCAAGCAACGGAGCTGGCCACACTCAGGCCAGGGCCCTCCGAGACCTTGCACAGGACAGCCTGTCTGCCGTGCTTCTCCCTCAGTCTCTGCAAGCCGCGGCATGCCGTAATGTGGTGCGGGGACTCGCTGCTGCCATTCGGGGGTGCCCTCGCCATGCTTCCGGCATCTGCGCCTCATCAGTGCAGACCCGGTCGGACGTAGGAGACACACCGCACGCTCTGGCTGCGCTCACCTGCGCATGCGCACAGTGCTCGCATTCCTGCATCCTCGGGCCTCTGCTTCAGGACAACGCTGCTGCCGGTGGCGTCGCTGGCCCGCTCGACCACATGTGCCGCCCCACAGGCGGGACGCCGCGATGCGTGTGTGGCAAGGCAGCAGGGACATCCCGCCCCTCTGCTGAATCCGCAGGCCTTTCGCAGGCGTGGGTGTGGCGAGCGGAAGGGGGCCCGCGCACAAGCATGCGCCAGCGCAGCAGCAGGCAGCCCCCCATCGGCACCCCATGCCGCCACGACCCGCCACCCGCCGTTGCAGCAAAAAGGGAGAGCAACCGAAAACGAAAGTGCAGGCAGAAAAAGAGAGAAAAGGGGTTACAAAGAAGGCGGGAAAAGGCTATCACGGTGAAGGGGATGAAGGCTCACAAGCCGGACCGAGGTTTCCGCACGAGCAAGGACAAAACGATGTGCGGATGCGACACACCAAGGGGTACGGTGAGGAGAGCTGAGGGGGCACAGAAGAAGTACAGTGAAAAGGACAACTACCGCAGAGCTGTAGGACATTAAAAGCGACAAGAAGGAACATCAAGATGACGTTCGTCGGGGGATGACAAGTAGAAAAAAAGGGAGGAGCCGGTGGTGGGTACACCACAGGCGCACCAACAAAGCAAGAGCCGACGTAATGATGGAACCAAAAAGTAAATGCACGCAACAGCGATGAATAAGACAAGATGTGACAGCATGAACGTGAAGGCATCTGGATGGCATGCATTCTGATGAGCGTACATGCCGACAGGTGCACTCGCTCACAGATCTTTATGTGTCTGCTCGTTTGCGCATGGGGATGGAGCAAGGGTGGGCGGCTTCATGCTTGGCTCAACGCATTCGCCGCATTGCCCCAGCCCTTCCACTTGCACTTCACCACCACCGTGTGACCCCTGGAACAAATACCCCCGTTGGCATTTTTTTGTTCGGCCTCTGCACGTTTTTCTTCCCCCGCTTCTTGCTCAGATCCATGGGCTGATATACCCATGGGCCCGCTACCATAATCGGAGCCACTCCACAAGAGGGGGGTGATGGGAGAATGGGGCGGCATTTTGAAGGTGTACGTTTGGCTCCGCTCTCACAGTGTCGCCTCCTCTGCCTGCGGTCCATTCACCAGTGCGACACGTGTACTGGGCGCTGGGGCCTGAGAGAAACCCGTTTTCGTGCGCACAAAGACGGAGAGAGACAGAGACGGAAGTAGATCAAAGATGCTTGGTGGTGCGTCACTTTGGTACCGCCCAGTGGTTTCGCTCCACCACCGTCGACGT
Source organism: Leishmania mexicana MHOM/GT/2001/U1103 (assembly GCF_000234665.1). Classification (NCBI taxonomy): domain Eukaryota; phylum Euglenozoa; class Kinetoplastea; order Trypanosomatida; family Trypanosomatidae; genus Leishmania; species Leishmania mexicana. Next base: position 574,474 of record NC_018312.1, read on the forward strand.
GCATGAGCGTGGACAAAATAAGAAGGTTTCAGCCTCGCTCTCGGTGATAGTCTCCCTCACAGAGCAGTCAAGAAGAGATTCGTAAGAAAAATAAAAGAAAGCACGGCTCACACATGCACACACATGCGAGGAGAAGGAACATAGACACTTTCATGACGAACGAGAGAGTGCTCGAAAAAAAAAGAAGAAGCGAGACAAATTAAGAAAGCTGTGGTGTAGTAGAGAGATCGTGGGATTGCGGAGCCCCCCTCCACACACACACACGGACACTCGCCAAACCCTGTATCCGGTGCTTTCTTTGTTGTTGTTGATCTACCAACTCTTTCTTATCCACTGAACACGCCCTCATTCCCCTCTGCCGGAGGATGCAAACACCCGGTGAGGGGTAAACGAACGAAACAGCGGAGAGGAGGTCCTTGAATCAAAATGCGGGAGAGACAAACAAAAAAAAAACGACAGAAAAAAGTAAAACGGAGGAGGGCAAGTACGAGGGAAGAAGATCAGCGCATCAAGGCATCCGGTGAAGGCGCGGGAGAGGAAAGGCAGTAAAAAAGCAAAAGAGGAGGACATGCTCGCACCCATGCCCACGACGTACAACACGTGAGATCTACGCAAATATATATGTGTATGGACTCGTGTGGGCCTGCCGCCACCGCTTCAACTTTTATCGAATGAAGTTGCCCATCTCTCCAAAGACACCGACAATTTGAAGCACGAAATGAAAGAAAAAACATGAACATACACGCAACAAAAACACGGAGAAAAAAAAGAAAAGCGCGAGAGTGCACAACGACAATGGTGTCACGCTTTGCGTCGAAGAAGCCTGTGTGAGACACTACGTAGCAGTACGGTGCGCCTAGAAGGCAGAAGAAAAAGGGGAAAAGCGCTGGGGGTGAGCAATTTGTATCGTCTGCAAGAAGAGGAGGAGGGTGAGTGGGAGGGGACCCGAAACAACAGCAAAGATCAGCGAATACAACAAATATACTGCAACCCTGTCCTCCCCTCCTCCTCCTTCCACAGGCACACGCTCCCCGCGCATCAGCACATGCGCACAGACTCGTGAAGAGAGACAGAGAGAGCGCGAGAGAGCGAGAGCGAGAGCAAGCGTGGAGGGAATGCAATGCCCAAGAAGGGATAGCAGGTCAAATGGGAGGGCACTCAAGAAATGCCGCGAAAAAAAAGAGAAGTGAGTGCGTAATGGATGATATCTGGAAAAAGAAAAGAGAGGTACACAAGACGTGAAAAGCATGCTGAGAGGGTGAAAGAAAGGCATTAAACACTTCCGCCAGGACGTAGAAAACAGGCGAGTGAATGAAAGACAACAGCAACAAGAAAAAAAAGAGAGCTGGCGAAAGGGAAAATAGTTGGCATGCGCTTTGATGATGTGGTTTTCTTTTTTGTGTGTGTGGTGGGGAGGATTCGCCTGCTTCAAAATGTTCCCCTTCCCTTTTTTTCCTTGTCTATTCCTCTGCTCTCGGCTTTCCTTACCGCCCTATGAACCGACACACAGGAGCATCCAGCACTCATGATAGAGAAGCAAGCAGAGAAAATAAAAGAGAAAAAAAGGCATAGCGAAAGAGGGGTTCAGTGGAGCAAAGACTCGTGCACTGCTTTCTTTTTTTTCTCATAATTATTTTGTTTGCACCGGCAAACACACACACGAAGCACCCATGGATGAGCACACGTACATACGTAGCGTGCGCATGCGCTGTAGTCTCGCTTCCACCTCCATTTTTTTTGCTCTCTCCCCTCCTCGCGGCCTGCATCGGTGAAGGCATTAGCACACGCGAAAGAAAGAGAGGACGATAAGGAAGAGAAGTCCGAGATGGTAGCACACACGGGAGATGGGAAGAGACAGGCGAAAGAAAAGCCTCCACTAAGAGATCACTACGCAGAGCGAGAGATGCGCGCGTGTGATCGACAAGAGGTGATAAGCAACACACCACAACACACCGAAGGCAAGAATGGTGAGCGATAAAGAGAGAGCACGAGAGGAGCGCACCTCTTTTTGGTTACTTGTCTGCCTTCCAGAAACCACGTCAGATCCACGCACAAGTAAATGCTGGCCCAGTCGCACACGCAAGCACACGTAGACGCCAACCCGCATTCAGTCACGGCTGAGGCTTGCTCATGATGGACCGAAGGGCACGTTGAGCATTGAAAAAAAAGAGTGAAGCATGAGTAGAGAGCTTCCGCCAGCACACCAAAGTGCGCATATCGAAACAGATCAAGACAGAGGGAGGGAGACGGAGAAATAAACCAACAGCAGTAAAAAAAAAGAAAATGTTCTCCCACCACGCAAAAGATGCACCACACAGAGACAACGCCAGAAGAGATGAGAGCAAGAAAAAAAATAGTAAAATCGGAAGACAACCGCAACACCATTGCCACCAAAAAGGGAAAAAGAAAACAACGAACAAAACGACAGTAATAGCAAGGAAAGCAAAGGCGCCAACGGGGGGAGAAAGTCGTACACACACACACGACAAAATTCCCGGAGAAGTCAACCGTCACGACAGATAACAAAACGTCCCTATGCATTGCTACATGCTGATGAGCACGCGGAGACAACCGTAGAAGGCACCACACAAAACGTTTTAAAAGGGGGTAAAGAAAAAATAAATACATTCTTTCCCTTTTTATTATTTTGCCCGCGTGAGAGAACATAAGGGATGGAGAGAAAAATATGCCTTGCCACCGATAGTGTGCACACAGGCCGATGATCCGATATGAAGTGCGTTTGTCTGTGTGTAAGCACGCGATCACGCTGTTTACACCGAGCCTTACGACTCAAGGTGGTAGTTCGGTATTCTATGTGTATTATTATTTTTATTTGTACTCAGGAGACTGCTGAAATACCCATCCTTTCAATTTTCCGGCCTCACCTGGTGGAGATGGGAAAACGGGTGGGGGGTGGCATGGGTGGGACGGACTCTGATGAACTATAAGCTAATGGAAAGATGGCCCGACCGGGGCTTCGGATGCCACAAGAAGAAAACAGCGATTGGGCATAGGGCATGAGGAGGTGTATCCAAGCATGAGCGTAAGCGCCCGCGCACGATGCCGGTGCTTATCGTTCGCTCTGACTGCCTGAGAAGACTGAGCAAAACCGGGAAGCACACATACTTGCAGAAACGAGACACCAAAAAGGAGAAGGAAAGAAAGCAAATGGAGATGCCAACAGAGGCTCGCTGACTGGCTGTGTAAGAGGAAAAAAAAAGGGGAAGGGAAGGTGTTCAAGTAGAAGAGGCCGCCGGGGCAGAGGACGACTGACGACCGTCTGCATTCTTTGTCTAACGCGAGCCTTCACCGAAATACACGCAACGAAAGCGGAAGAGTACACCACAAACAACGCAAAATGAAAAAAAAAATGTCAACAAAAACTCCACACCTGCGTCTGGGTGAGGAGGGAAAATGGGATAAGGAAGAGGAGGCGTTCCTCATGAGAGGAGTCGGGCACATTCCTGTTGGAGCGATTGTATAGAGTGCTCGCACGCGCGCATGCACAGTAGAAACTCCACGGCACATGGCAAACATGCAAATGACAGAAAAGAGGCAGAAGCGTGAGAGGAGAAAGACCACATCAACATATCCGAGCACATTTTCTTCGCCTTTTCATTACGTCTACCTTTGCCTCTTTCATGCTTTCTCCTGCTCTACTCTCTCCCCCGCCTCATCTCGGTGGGTGAGGGCAGCCAGGCAGCTGCGTGTGTGCTTGTGCCGGACATCACAGTTCTAAATCGGCTGGTCTAGATGCTCTACATTCCCCACAAGTCAGCTGACGCTCTTACACAGCACCTCTTTCCTTCTGCTTGTAGTGTTCCCACCAGTCATGCCATTGTGCGCCCCCGCCGCTCCTCCTAGGGGGTGCAACACAGGAAAACGAATGACTGCTGGTGGTCATAACGGGAGAAAAAAGTGGTCGTTTGTGCGCCTCCTCGTTTCTCCCGCCGCTCATTCACACACGCTCTTCTGCCATTGCATGGACAGCGAATAAAAGGGGGAGTCGCCCGCCTCGTGCGTTATCTGTCCATCGCGCGCACCTTCCGGCTATGACATGAGAAACGGTCAGCGCAAGCCTACGGAAGACGAAGCACGGACGTAGCAAGAACGGCTTCAAAATCGTGGTAGACACAAAGAAAAGAAAAATAGGGAAATGGGAACGCGAGACCCACTCATTAGCCATACGTGCGGTGGTCGTACCAGTCGCAATCATCGTGGAAGGGCGGCATGAGGGGGAGAGGAGCGAGGGAGGGAAGGGGAACACAAACGACCTGAAAAGGAACAGACAAAATAATAATAAAGACTGCGAGGAAGACGGAGCACGTAGTAGAGCGCACTGAAGTGAGAGAGGGCAAGAGGAAAACACAAAAATTAAAGCGGGAGAAGGGTGAAACAGAGAGAGGGAGGAAGGAAGCGCAAAGAAAACAGAAAAAAAGATACCGCCATATCTGCGCACACTCGGTCACAGTCACCCCAGCGCAATGTGCAGATCTTCGTGCAGAGGCGTCCGCGCTTGACCGTGCTTCTGCCCTGCCGCGTGTTTCTTGACGTTGCTCAGCGCTCCTCTTTTGCTTAAATTTATGTCTGCATGTACCTTTGTGTGCATGCCTAAACACGAGGGAAAGCAGAAAGGCAAGCCCCGACGCGGACGCACTTTCGCACTCCATGTAAATCTTTCTGTGCCGTTTTCTTGACTGCATTCTTTTTCACTTCTCCACTTATCCTTCCCTCAACTGCAATGCTGTTTGCTAATGAGCCTTTGGTAGCTGCGGTGGTTCGCTCCATTTTGTTTTTCTTTTTGCGTGGTCTTTTCCGTGAGGCCTGCGGGGATGCGTGTGGCAGATGATACACTCGCTTTCCCGCCGTTTCGTCTCGCCGCCTCCCATTTTTTTGACGGCATTTTCTATTTGCCTTGACTTTTCGACCCTGAGCCTCGTTCTCATGCGTGGTTGTGTTGTTTCTCAGTCCTGCTGTTTTTTCTTGCTTTGCAGCACCTTTCCAACACACCCTCTCCCTTTCCACTGCAGCCGCAACAGCTGTAGCAGCCGCAGCAACAACAACGGTGCCATTTAACACCAAGAATCGAAGCCAAAGAAGAAGAGCCAACAGCAACATCTGCAGCATGACCAACGAGGAGGAGAAAGAAAAAAAAAGCAGAGCAAGAAACAAAAGCCGAGGGTAGTGGGGAGAGGCATACGCACACTAAGTAAAACAAAAAATACAAAGAAAAAGAGGGGAAACCGAAGTCGACAGATCATAGAGAAAAAAGGAAAAAAAAAACAGAATCAGAAAAGCAGACGAGAGGGGGGAAGGGGTGAAGGGGGGGGGCGGAAGTAAACAGACAGGCAACCATTTTCTTATTTCTTTTTTTTTCAAGGGAGAGGGAGGGGGGAGGGCTGTGTGTTGGTGATGTTTTTTTTTCTTTCCAGTGTACAAAAACAAAAAAAAATATGAAAAGAATGAAGCGATCAACATCAGCGCAGAACACTCGACATAACGGGGTGAAAAGGGTGGAGAGAGGCGGACAGACAGACAGACAGAGTACGCGATGCCAAGACACAAAAGACGAAGAGAGAGAGACTCACCACATACGAAATAGGAGTTCAACAGAAAACCACAGAGAGGGAGGGGACACACAGACACGCACACCCATACACGTATACAGTATGGAGCAGTATTGCGGAAAACTTTTTTTTCTAGTGAAGTCGTCGCGAAGCTGCAGACGGCGCTCTACACACAACAGAGGCTGCGCTCTTTCTGTTAGTTGCGCACCATGCGCGTGCGACATTGCAGGGGTCCTTTAGAAATCCTTAACGGTACCCTGTCGGGCCTCTTCTTGTTCATCGTCCTTCCACCAGCCGCAAGGCCTTCACACGCAACAACAAAAGAAAATCAAAACGGAAAAACATTCGTCAACTATCGACTTCAGCCTCGCGTCTCACTCGGCGTGAGACGGCTAGAGAGGTTTGTTCACTTTTCACTGGGTTTGTATGTTTTCGTTTCTATTGTGTGTGTGTGTCTTGCGCCTCAAGAGCACGTTATTCAAAGGTTGCGCGTGTGCGTACGTGGAAGAAGGGGGAGTAGCGAAGATAAAGGCATGAAAGGTCAAATGGGAAATGATAATCAAACAAGAAAAACAAAAAAAAACGAAAAAAAATGTAAACAGGTAAGAGAGAGATGGCGAAGGGAGAGGGAGGAGCACAGAGAGAAAATGAGATGGGAGCAGGAAAAAAATAAAGAAAACCCTCACACATTCATTAACGTAAGCAAACATCAGAAAAAAAATAATAAAACATTCCTGTACCAATATCGAGAGAGACCATCTTAACCATACAATACAAAACGAAACCGTAGAGAATGAGAAGGAGCAGCCTGAAGATAAACAATAAAAATAAAAAACTTACCTGGGGAATGTAAGCGTGAAGGAGTGTGTGCACGAGACAAAATGTGTGAAAGTGGCCCACCGTGTAGGTCATTGGAAAGATGGTGAGAGGGAGGAAGAAAGGGGCGAGGTTTTCGTGCTCACGCACGAACGCATACACCCATCACACACACACACACACATAGAAATGATGCCGCGAAAGAATGGCCGCTTCAACTATAAAAGAGAAGGGCAACACGAAAATGAGACCAATAGACGAGGAGAGCGATAGGAACGAACAAATTACTTTTTTTTCCTCTCTCTACCATGACGGATACCGTTTTCAAGGGCTAAAAACAAAGAAAGAGAGAGGCTCGGTACTTGTGCATGTGTGCGCGCGCCCGGGCCTGGGGGGCTTTTGTCATTGTTTTTCTTTGAGGAGAAAGGGGGGGGGGTGCTCCAATGCATGCTCGCAGGCAGAAAAGGAGCAAAAACAATCGAATCATTGTAACAGTGATACCACGCATGCGCACATACACCCAACAAGCAGCGCACCGGGCAAATAAAAAAACAAGGGCAAGTAGGAGAATGGAAAGAACATGGTAAGAGATGACATGACACCACCCGTTACTTAGATGAGGAAGAAGGCAATAATGAAATAAATAACGGAAAAGAAAGCAGAAACGAACGAGGTGCGTCACGCCCGCACAGCAAAATGGCTTCAACACCAAAAAGAAAAGAATATAAAGTGTGTGTGTCTCCTACGCGCAGTCGCTCATACATACAACGGCTATTCTTTTAAGGGAGGGGACAAACACTCCAGCAACCCACCCCCGCCACAGACACACACACACGCGTACGCGAGATAGGTGGAGCTTGGAGCAACAGCAATGACAGACAACAAACACACAACAAAAAAAAAGAAGCGAGTTGATACTCCGCTTCGTCAACGCAGGGAGGCCGACACAAATACCGGAGTCCAAGAGTCGCGGCGGCTCCCGAAGAACAGAGGAGGGAAATGGGCAGAAATGATAGCGATAAAGCCAGCCAAAAAAAGCGCGTCAAAGGAAACCGGCCAATAAAACCCAGCAAGAAGGTGACAAGACAAGGCACAAACAAACAACAAAAAGGGGGGAAGAGAGAGTAAAGGATTCGCTTCCTTGTCGTCTCCGATCCATCACATTACGGCGCAGACGGTTCATCCCAACTAAAAAAAATAAGCTCACTCGCTCCACCTTTTTTTCCACCGTACCGCTTACTGTTTGATGGTATTGCAGCCATGTTTGAGACACGACTCTCGCTCTTCTGTTTTTTTTTGGTTTGCGTGTTTCCTTCAATTTCAATGCCTCACGTCTCTGGTGGCGCTCACGTAGCTGTCGGGCAAGCGCCTCCCTCTGCGCCGTCGAGAAGCTCGAACACCGCCAAAAGACGAAACAACATCAAAAAAAATTATACATGCATGCGCATTCCTGAGAGACGAAGAAAAGCAAGAAAAAATCATACAAAGAGGAGGAGGGTGCTTCTGTTCCCTCCTGTTTCGTCCCCTTGTGATAATTCCCGACACACCTGCATGTGCAACGCAACAACGCAGGCGCCGAACTTTGGCAGTTGTGGGGAGAGGAAGAAAGAAGAGGCAACCGAGCGCGCAAAGCGCAGCGCTTCGGGACTCTCCAACACAAAAAGGGAGAAGAAAAACAGCAGAAGTTGTAGGGAAGAGTAGAGAGGAAGAAATACGTATTCAGAAAACGTTACGAGTGTGCGTACACAAACGATACAGAGAGTGAGAGACATAGTAACGGCAACAGCTAAGCAAGGAAAATGAAAGATAGCATTGACACAAGAAAACCAGGAAACACATAAGTGGAAGAAAAACAACAAGGGAAGCGACGCACACGCAAAACAGCTGCCCCTGGACAGGGAGATGGGCAGTGCGACACATGCATGCGGCCGTACATGGAAATGAGAGGCAGAGGCAACAGAAAAAAGGCAAAACAAAAACACATCCACATCCAAACCCAAGCGCACACGCGCACAGCCGTGCAGACGGACAGTCACCACTCATCGCGTGGCGGACGGATACCACCAGCGCCCGTGCACCGACTTCTCTCCTCAACTATCCTTTTTTTCTTTGAAGCGTCCATATGCCTTTTCGGGTGCTTACAGTAGACAAGAAAACAGGGAGGAGGAGGAGCGGGGGGGGAACAAGCGTTCTGTTGCGCACATGAGAGAAGGCCCACAAACAGATACATATGCTGGCGGCTAAAACGTACCAAGAAAAAAAAGGATACGAGAGAAGTTGAAGCGACTGAGCGGCTATTAACCATCACAAGGGGGAAAAGGAAAAAAAAAGAAGAATCCCGGCAAGAAGTAAAACCAACAACAATTCTTTATTATTATCGCACGTAGAGACGAGCAGAGACATAGACACAGGCACATATGCGAAGCAGAATCGAAATTGGCGCGAGCCCATCCAGTACCCGCGCGCGGGAGGAGGAAGGGGGTTGGGGAACCGAAGATGGTGTGACGAGCAACAAGAACGTAGGCAAGCGAAATCAGAGTCAAAGCCGTTTTCTTTTGCGCGCGCGCAATAGGAAGAAAGGCATACGGAAAAGCATGAGAAGAGCACTGGTTGATATGCTATTTCAAGCAGATGAAGACAGCTGGCAAAAGAAACAAGACAAAGAAGGCGGACAATTTGGTGGGGGGGAGTCGGGGGAAGGACGAGATGGGGGGATAAAGGCAGTGAGAAGGAGGGGTGAGAGACACGAGTGCCAGCAGAAAAAAAAACCGGAAAAATAAACGACTTGAAAACAAACAAACAAAAGAAACCCGAGCGAGAACTGCGTAAGCGCCTGCTGCTGCTGCGGCGGCGGCGGCTCAGAAAACTCACACAAACCAGCACGCGCATGTGCACGGTGACAAAAATAGAGAAAGAGAGCATAGAGCAACAGTGGCTTCAGCGAGACAACGAAAACCAGGGCACACGTGTGTGGAAAATGAAACGCAAGTCTTCCCTCCCCGCCCCTTCTCCTCTCTTCCTCGAAAGACACCACCATGTGATGCAAAGTACGTCCGCGCAACAACACAGCGAATCAGAAGAGAGAAATCGGGGAGAGCCGCCACACGCACTTACACCGCCATAAGAAAAAACGCCACAGATGGATACTCTCCGCACGACCAGTGACACTGGCGCCCGAAGCCTGTTTTGTACGGCACACAAAAAGAGAGAAGAGAGGGAGGAGGAGAGCAGCGGCTTTTTTTCAGCCCACGCGAATAAAGCTGCAGCTGATGTAGGGGTTGTGGCGATACGTCTGCGGCAGCTTCGGCGACGCCGTTTTAATGTTCGGCTGTGGGCGCAGCGAAGCTGGATGTGCTATCGGTGCGGTATCGAAAATCCGCAGGTCGCTCTCCTCCTCTGGGTCCGAGTAGGCCACTATGCGCTGCGAATCGTTCATAGAGCGGCTCTGTACCGGAAGCGCCTCGCAGCGAGGGTTTGGAATCGCTAGCGCAGCGCGCGAGTCCTGACGCTCCGGAACCGCGTGAACTGCAGGCAGGTGGTAGAGCCTGGGCGTCACTGGCGCGTTGAAGGGTAGCTCGCTCAACTGGGGAAGCTGCAGATGGTGATGGTGCTGCTGCTGCTGAGGCGGCGCGTACGGCGACAGCTGCGGTGTCGAGTTGTTAAAGAAAAAACTCTGCTCCAGTTGGCTGTTGGGGTTGTCGATAAACGACGGCCTCTGCGAGTCCGCCACGAACGGCACCGCCGTCGCGCCCTTGCATGTTGGGGTGCTGACAGCTGGCATCCGTCCGCCAACTTTTGACGGTGTTGTGGGCAAAAATTGAAGAGCGTTGGAAGGAAAGAGCGGGGCGGCAGAGGGCGCAGGTGCGCTTCTCACACAGCTCATGGTGTGTTGCTGGGGAAGTGTTACTGGCATCATCGCGCCCAGCGGTGTTTTCACCGGTGGCACGCTGCACTGCGGCGGTGTGAGCTGGGGGTAATTTCTGCAAAACGAGACGTCAGCGGCAACACCCATATCTGCTATCGGTGCATCGGCGCCGCTCGCCTGACCAGTGTGGATGCTCAGCGTGGTGCTGCTGGTGTGGCTGCTCAGGCTCATGACGGTGCTACCGCTGCAGATGGTTTGTTTGCGGGTGGGGCTCTTACTCGCGATACGGGCCAAGGTGTTTCGCTGGCTGTGGCTGCGCCGCTGTCGCTGCTTGGCGGCCGCTGTGGTAGGGGCCGACTCGCCCTGTGGCTGCTGGTGCTGGTGACTGTGCTCGCGGTAGGGCTTCGCTAGGTCCTCGGCCAGCTTTACCATGATGGGGATGCCGTTGCACGACGCGAACGGCTTCGTGTTGTGCACCTCCCGCGCCGCCCGCGCCGCCGCGCCCTCCTCGGTGTAGATCACAAACGCAATCAGTCGCACCATCGCCTCATCCTGCACCGGCGACGTATCCTTGTGGAGCGTCACCTGGCGCACACTGCCGAACGCCCCAAACAGCTCCTCTAGGTCAGTCCTCGTGCAGTCGAGCGGAACATTGCGCACAAACAGCTTCATGATCTTCTTGCGCGCTTCACCAACTGGCCCCCCCTCACTGCGCCTCGCCCACTGAACAGAGATGGAACGAGAGCCGACGTGTACGCCGTTCATCGCCACCATCGTGCACCGGGCCTCGTCGTGTGAGCTCATCCGCACAAAAGCGGTGCCGAGGCTCTCGCCTGTGTGAATGTCGCGCATCACGGCAGAGCTCAGGATGGTGCCATGCTCGGCAAACGCTGTCTCGAGCTCTGCCTGGCCGATCTTCGTGTCCAAGTTGCAAATGAAAAGATTGCTGTTGTGCCGGTTGCTCTCTTCGCAGACGGTGACATGTGCCGCGGTGGAGGCGCGTCTGCTGCGGCCTTTCCTAGGTGCCCCCGCGCCACAGCTGGAGCGTGTGTTCGTAGTTGGCGCCGGGTTCTTGTGCACGGCGGTGCGTGACTGGGAGAGGTTGGAGTCACTGGACCTGCTACTGTTCGAGGCAATCTTCTTCATCTTGCCGCTGGCCACAAACGAGCTCACCGCATTCACTGTCTGTGGGGTCGCATTGTCGCTGCTGCACCTTTCGTCAGTGCGGGAACACGCACCGCCAGCCGACGCTTCCTCTCTTGTAGATGGTGGCAGAATGGAAGTGGACGGCAGCACGGCTTCAGCCGAAGCAGCACTCTGGCAAATCGACCTGTTCCTCCGCACTGAGACGCAAGAGGAGTTGAGGCGGGTCATTATTGTGTGGGACGATGGAGGTAGGTGGACAGATAGCTGAAAAGTTCAGAAGATAGAAGAAAAGGATGCCGATGCACGCTGTAGGTGATCGAACGGAAGAATAAATAAAAGCGCACAACCTACCCACGAACCCTAACGCAAAGGTGGAGCGGGCGAAGTGCCGCGCGACAGAAAACACAGAACCTATAGCAAGTAGGCACCCGAGACACGAGAAAAAAGAGAATCGAAAGGTAAATGATCAGTGAAACACAAAACAAACGAAAAAAAAACGAAGAGAGAGATAGAGGAGAACCTTCCGTAACACCACACCACACACACACACAGACGCAGAGACACACACACAGAAAAAAGAAATCAGTAAAAGCTGTGAGGTAACAACAACGCACGAATGGATAAATCACTGGTGGGGTAGTCTTTGGAACCTCAACCAAGCGGGGGGAGAGAGTGCGAGTCTGGAACAGCGAACACCAAACGCACGCACAAGAGAAACGTGATGTGGTAGTTGCTTTGTGCCGTGTGAAGGGGGGAAGGGAGGAAGTGCCTGTCGCTCACGAAAAAAAAGAAGAGAATTCACAGAATATAGAGCGGCAGCGGAGGGGAGGGGCCGTAGGGGTAAGAGAGGGTCGAAGAAGAGGGAAAGCACAACAGCCAGCAACAAGGTCCAACGGAAAGAAAAGGGGGCACTCGAAAAATTCTTACGTTTGAGTGGGGGAAAAAAGACACGAGAAGACCAAAGGAAAAGAAGGGGAGAAGACAAGCATACAGGCACACGCACCGACACGCATACCCGCGTGTACACACAAATGCAAATAAACAAAAAAGTACAGATGCGTACAGACACGAAATGAGAAAGTCGCCCCCTAAAAAAAAGAAATAAATAAAATAAAGGATAGCTGATAAAAATAAGCTACGTGACAGAAAAAATAAAAGAGGGTGGAGACCGAGAGGGGCGCGCAGAGACCAAAAAGGAAAATTGCGCACAGCAAAAGAGAGGGGGGAGGGTGGCACTGAAAAGCAAAAAAAAACGACACAACACAGAAAACAAGAGCAACAGAGAGAAAAGGGAGATGAGGGGGCGGAGAGACGGACGGAAGAAAAAGCCACAAGACGAAGGGGCAGAATGGGTGACACGCGAAGCGCGGCTGAGGTGGGGTGGGGGCGGGGAAGACACAGACGTGTGCACTCAAGTAGGGGGTGGTGGTGGTGGTTATGCACATGCAAACCAAGACACGCGCACGTACTCTGGAAAGGTGAGTACACGTGTGAAAGAAGCCAGAACGTGGAGAGAACAAAACGCACAAATCGACAAGCGAGAAGGGGGAGGGCTAGGGGAACAGAGTAGGCACGAAGGGGTTGAGGAACAAGAGCAATAACACATCAATCAAATTCGTAGGATACAAACAAGGGAGGTGGAAAAAATACGTGTACACATATATATGCGACAAGGCGTGTTTTTAGAGAGGAACGTCAGAAGTAGAAAAAAGTGGGAAACTGCTGAAGAGAGACGTCTGTGCTGCCGTACCTGCGTTTTCGCTTCCTCGCAAGTACATAAAAGCACGCAAGCACACGAGAGGGAAGGTTTGCGTGCACAAAGAGCGCGACGACGAGGATCAGACACGTCTCGTACGGAAGCTGAGTGTGACGCCGCTGCTCGAAAACACCAGATATACTTTTTTTTGTTGTTGGGGCGGGGGGATGGAGGGGGGATGGAGATGAAATTCTCCTGCTTTGTCAGCCAGCTTTTGATTTCCGCTTCTTGCTCGTTCTCGAGAGAAATGCGGGGGTTTCGGTGTGTTCTGATCCGCCGTAGTTTTGGAAAAAACCCAACACAAGCAGAGCGTGCTAACAGCGAAAAGAGCACTACTAACGATATAACAGAGACACCAACACTCTCAGAGAGAGGGAGGGGGGGAGGGAGGAAAACACGCAGAAGAGAGGTGGAGATAAAACCCGTCGAAAATGAAAAAAAAGAAAGGAAAAAAACACACAAAAGGTTTGTGAAATACGTCGTGAAAAAGGACCAAACAAACAAGGGGAAAGAAAAAGAGGTGCAAAACGAAAAAAGTAGCGGGAACACAGAAGAGCACACACACACACACACATGTACATGCACACAGAGAGGGTGAGAGGGGGGAGAGATAAATAAGCGCAGGAAGAGAAGACGACAGACAAGAGACAACAAAACACCAGAACGGAAATAAAAGGGAGGGAAAGAGGAGCAGCAACAACAAAAAACAAGTCAACAACAAAAGATGACAACAGAGAGCGAAGAAATGAGGCGTCTGAGCGTGCGTGCCAATCTCTCGTTCCTCCGAACTATTCCACACCGGAGTGCAAGCGTGCGCAGAGACGGAATGAAATGCAAAAAAAGGCGCACCGTAAAAAAAGGCGGAAAAGCTTGCACCGACGAAACGGCTGGGCAAGAGGGAAACAGAAACAAAAGGAAAGAGAGGGAGCGGTAGCACAAGCTCCGAGTTTGCGTGTTTGAGTCTGCTCCAATGTGCTATGTTTGCTGACCTTCGTCGTCGGCGTTTCTGACTGCCGTTGAATCCTTTTTCCTTTCCTGCCGCTGTTCCTTTTCTTTCCTACTCTTTTTTTCTCGCTGCACCACTTTCGTAGAGGCGTCGCGACAAACGGAAGAGTGCGAAATAATAATAACAATAGAATCAATCAAGAAGGCGCAAAGGAAAACAGTGAAGAGCAGTCTGAAAAAAAAAAGAAATAAAGATCTAAAACGAAATATACCGAGAGAGAAGCGCGCAGAAGATGGATATAGCCCGTATAATGACTGTTCTTGATATAGTCGAGGACTCTCGAGAGGAAGAGAGGAAGGGAGGGAGGGAGGGGGCCCGTGACAACGACAGCAACAACAACAAAGAAAGACGCTCTAGAGGAGAGTAAGAAGTAGCAAGGGAATCTTCCAAAAGACAGAAAAAATGGACTGTGGTCTGTCTTCTTGTTTGCTTATTTTTCTCGTTCTTTCCTTCTCACTTTTTCTTTTCATGTACCGCGCGTGTTCCCTTCCTCTTTGGGGGATCGGGGAGGGAGGGAGGAAGAGAGTAAAGGCGTTGTTGTTCTTTTCCCCTTTTTCTCGGTGTGTGTGCGTGTGTGTTCGACGTGCTCGATGCGAGAGGCACACAGGAAAGATGGAAGAAGAGGAAGATGAATATTTCCTGTCCTCTGTAGTCCGAGATCAACGAGATCAGAGAAGGGGGCCAAGAGGGAGCAGAGGATGACAATCGTGTTGGTGGAGTTCTCATCCCATGCTTCAAGCATGTTATGGGTGATGCCCACAGATCTGAACATAAGAGAAGTTGACATCGGCATTCCGCTACTACGAAGTCGCGGTTTATTTTTTCCATGAATTCTATGCAAGTGTGGGGTTCACTTTTCCCTATCCATCATCCCTCACCCGGTAGCCGACATGGGAGTTGGTCGCCGTGGGGCTAACTCGATTTGGCACACAAGGCAGCAGAAACAGTTAACATCCTCCTCAGCATAGGAGGGACGAAGGGAGAGCTATTGCAACCCCCCCACACACACACAAACGCACGCTCGTACGACACTGCCGGAAGTCGGCCGAACGAAATAGCAGAGACCTCCAGCAAAAGAGGGCAAGAGATTTTTGCAGTGGGTACGTAAAGAGAGACCTCTACACACATACAAAAGCGACGCCCGACCCCGCGACTGAAGCGTGCGCGAAAAATATTTGGGAAGGCGAGAAAGAAGTGCACGTGTGTGTCGCTCCAACGTTAGAGAACAAAACGCAAACATCTAGCTAAGCAACCCTTTGGAGACCACTCCGACGAAGCCAACTCTTTACTTCCTTTTTCGTTCCAGTGGATGGAGCTGATCTCACAAACTAGCTGTGGGACAGAGGAGCAGAGATTCGCCACGATTCACCGTTCCCGGGTACACCTACACCGTAGTACACGACAGTTAAAGGAAGAAATGTGTGAGCATTCTAGGAAGGTGTATGGGGCAAGCGTCTGAGAGGGGTGGGTTGCTCCCAGCTTACATGTCTATCTGTATATGTGTCTATCTTCATGTATACATATATATGCATATATATATGTACAGTTATACGTCTTGATATACACATATAGATACATAGAGAGATGTATGTATACGTATGCGGACTGGTGTGTTCACTCACCATTTAATATTCGTGCTTCCCCCTCTCCACCCGTTTTTGTTTATTGACTGAAGGTATGTCTTGTTGTTGCTGTTGCTCGCATTTTTGTTTTTGCGCTCTTGTGCGTTTTCGGGCCTTCTCCAGATCCGTCCAATCTCAAAGCGGAAGTCCGCGGCTCTGTGATCATTTGGAGGAACGGATGTGACGGGAAAAAAACGAACAAAAGATACACAAGCGAGCACGAGAGAGTGAGCGAGGTAGGAGTAGATTGGTGGCGGCGGGAGAGTGGCGTTACTGTCTTTGCGCTTTCGGGTGTTAAATCGCCTACCCGTAAGAGTGGCAGCAGAGGGGGGAGACAATGGCAAAAAAGAAAGACGCATGGCTGTTGCTGCGTTTTGATGTGGGTAGTCGAATCACAGGATCCCTTGTGGGGTGATGGCCAGCCAGTGATTAACGCACGGGTGTGATGATGTGCGTGTGTGCGTGTGCGTCGGCGTGAGGGAGGAAAAGACGGGATGTCAGGAGTTGGGTCGGAAAGGCGGACAATGGCACAGATGCATGGCAGGAGCAGCCGCCGACAGACGAACATGACTTGATCGTGAAAGAGGTGAGAATGAAAGCCGAGGAAACACATGCTCGAATACCGCACGAGTAGAGCAAGTGTCTCTGCAAACTGCACCCCGCTGCTAATTTCACACCCCTGGCAGGAACGCAAAACATAAAAATAGAGGAGTAGTCGTGCTTCGGCCACTGCTGTTCTCTCCTTCGCTAGAAGAAAAAGTCCCTTATTGACACGTGCGCCACCTCACCAGCGTCGCTGAACACCTGATGGACTTTTTTCGAAGGAGGAGGGTGTTTTCGTTTTTGTTGTTTCTCCTGCGGATCGGCTCTTCGACTTGTTTCGCGTGCGTATTCTTCCTGGCATCCCTTCGTCAGTGAAAACAGCGCCAAGGAGCCAAAAAAACGGCGAAAACGAGAACGACACCCGCAGTCGTGAACAAAAAAAGAAAAAGTGGGGAGAGAGCAACAACAGCCACCGAAAAAAAAAAATAGTAAGTATAGCGCATCATCAAGACAAACCTAAGCACATGCGACCGCAGATGCACATGACCTCACACGCGCACGTACACACAGCAATGATCAGAGCGAAAACAAAAATGAGGAAAAAGAAAGTGAGGCAGATGCCAGCACTATCACCGCATTTTTTCACTTGTTAAGAAACTATATATCTCGCCAACAAGCGGCACACGTACGCACATCTACAGAGACGCAAAGACATATCCCTACACGCACATGCACAGAAGCGAGCTGACAACCGAGACACCCGTGAACGACACACACTCACACGGTGCAAGGGTACGTAGAGTCCATTAAACGAGAGCAACGGGCAATCGGTGCAACCCAAAGCTCTCCATGTACATGTATTTACATATACTTGCCGTCCACAAACCCTTAGTCAACTTCATCTTTCTTCCTGTCACAATGTTGCTCTTTTTTGTGTGGAGCCTTGCGCCTTTTTTTCGTTGCATTTTTGGGCTGGCGGTGGGACTCTCGATGCATTCCGCAAGCTTGCCACGACCTTCTCTATCCCCTCTCCATTCTTTCCGAATGGCACACAATTGGAGGCAAAAAGCGAAGGAGCAGCGGCGAAACGAAGAAAAGGGCTCGAGTAAAGGCCGCAAAACGAGTGACGAAGGGGTCGAGAGTCCCCCCTTCACGATCTTCTGGAAGGTTTTAAGGCGTGTAGGTGCGTGTGATCATTACACGCTTTCATACCGGCAAAGGCATGAAGCACAACGAGCAAGCGTGAAAACGGGTCGTGTGACACCGCCTCTTCCTAACCACTTGACACACTCTCAGACACAAACCGCACACGCAGCACACTCCTTTTATAAGTCTTTCGCGTTTCGTCCTACAGCAGAAGCTGGCCCTCCAGCCCTCTCACGAAGCAATGATACTCTTCACACAAACGCGCGCGTGAAAACAGTCCCCCCCCATACACAAAAAAAAGAGTCGACCACGAGCGAAAGAGGCGCCGGGGAAAAACAGCAGAAAGGAGAACGACACCATAGGGACCATAAGATCGTTCAACGCAACAGCCGCAAGGCGAGAGAAACAAGGAAAAAAAACATGCAAGCAAGGTGGCGCACTAAGGCATCGTTTGCCGTTCAGAGAAAGAGCAGAGCTACACCGACAGAGAATGAAAGAGGGAGGGAGGGGGGGATAAGAAAGTACAGTGGGTCTGCTGGGATGAAGTGAACAAGAAGGGAGCGAGTGCGATGGAAATCGAGAGGGAAGGAGAAGCGAATGTGATGGGCGGTCTTTCCAAATACACAAGGAGGCAAAGGACAACACAAAACACGGGGGGGGTTGGGGGCGTTGGCGATGGTGGCGTCGGTGAGGAGACTCAAGAATTCGAAAAAAGGGGAGAGAAAAGCGCAAGTGAAAGAGTCAGCGCACCCATGAAGCGGAAGAGAGGGAATCAGAGCAGCACGCACACACACACATGCATAGAAAACTATAGAGACACCTCACTTCAAGGCTCGCATTAGTGAGACACGAAGAGTCGGCAGACAACCGATGAAAAAGAGGTCTGAGCAAAGGGACTCGGTTATACTGATGATAGAACGCGGAAACGAAACCTGCTTGGCGACGAGCGATGTAGGATGGTAGTGAATGGGGGAGGGGGAATGAAAAAAGGGGGAAGGGATGAACGTCGAAGCATAAGCACGCGAAGAGCCGTAGGTGGAGCGACATGCACAGGGGCTCCCGTGTGTGCTTGTTTGCGTGTGTGGTTCCTCCTTTTTTTTGGGGGGGGGGGGGGAGACGGTTCGCTTGTTGATTGTCTGCTCTTGAGTGCGCGTGTGTGCGCGCGACTGTTGTGAAAGACAGTGATTATATTCGCGATCCAGCGAGTTGGATCCGAAAGGACTGAATAGCGATGAGGCATAGCAATAACGAAGACAGGAAAAAACAATATGAACACACCAACTGTGGTACTTACAGCAACATAAATAATAATAATAAACAGAGCACAGAGATAAAGACTCGAAAGTGGGCGAGGACGAGGTGGGACAGACAAAGGACAGACACACCCCTGTGTGCTGCACCATACGGCACACCCATAGACGCAGACACACAGTTGTGAACACATACACATACATGTGCACGCGTGAACGCAATGGAGAACTGGAACGTGACAAACCTTCGGAGACAAGAACGGCAAAAGTCGAGAAAAAAGGCGGAGACTTGGAGAAATCCGGGAAAGATAGGGCTTTGAAGAGAACGACACTGGAAGCGGTCGGGGGCGGAGAGGTGAAACAGAGGGGGCGTTCACACTAAACTAAGACCGACGGCGAAAACACAGAGAGGCGAACAAAACAACAGCACGCACAGCACAACGGGAAAAAAGGAGGGTGCAAAAGGGTTGAGAATTCCTTTACAGCTGCCTACTTCGTGTGTGTGTGTGTGTCTTGGGACTCACCCTTGTTTATGCTTTCTCGTCCATCAGTCGGGTACAAGGCAAGGACAAAAACGCACACGCACACATCCGCTCTACGCTTCTGCCGCGCCCTCTCTCTCCCTCTCTCTTGTCTCTCCGAAAAGCATCCCTTTTGCTGGTTCTATTTTTTTCTTGCGTGGGAGAAGAGGAGGGGAAGCATCCTTTCACCGTTTGCTGTTGTTCAGCGACATACCAAGTGAGCGCCAAACTACACAATCGCATTTAACAACAGCAGTAGAAAAAGGATCGGCATATACATAATATATATATATATACCACATACACGGTAACCACGAGATTTAAAAAAAAAGAAGGAAAAAGTGGGGATGGTGTTAAGGAAACCAAACAGAGAGTCGCGGACATATATACATGTATGTATAAATTGATACATTACCTTATACATAAAAACGAGAACACATCCTACATGCACCAGAGCACGAGCGGCCGAGAGGCTCGCGCGTCTTGTCCTTTTCTCGAGCGCTCTCTCACATATACCTATACGCGCACGCACACACACACCTTAGGCTCACATCAAAAGAAGGCGTGCGAGAATGTCCAGTAAGCCTGAGAAGATGGTGGAGAATAGTTAATGTGACGCAGAGCAGACAAACAAGAAAACGTACGCGAACAAGTCATAGAAGCCACAAGGCGGAAGAAGCCAAACCGAGGCCCCAAGCGAGAGAGGCCGGTGACGAGCGATCAAGAGAAAAGGCATACAAAAGGTGGGCGGAGAAACTGAATGAGAAATGGGGAAGCGAATGAAGAGGGGGGGCGGTATCGCAGAAGAGCTGCATGAGATAACGAACAAGATCGAACGCATTGGGAGCAGGCAAAGGAGAATACGTTTCGAACGAAAACAAAAACAGAAGACGTGGATGGGAAAGATCGGAGAACGTCAAGGAGGACGAAAGAGGGGAGCGACTGGCACAGGCAGTTGTGAACAACCAAAGAAACCATCAAACCAAAAATAAAAATTAGAAAAAAAAGAAAGACATGGAGAAAAGAGGATAACGCAAAAGAAGAACCGGAAAAAAAGAAAACAGTCAATATCAAAGAAACGCATGTGTGTCTCCTCCCTCTCGTTTTGAATCTCTCCCCGCCCCTCTGCCCTCTGTCCGCTGACAGTGGCGCCGAAGGGCATCAGCGGAGCAGCAACAAACAAACGAGCAGAGCGACGGCATCAAATTCAGAGGCGCATGCACACACACACAAAAAGAGGCGCCAACATAAAAATATACATATGCTCGAAGTAACTCAGAAGCATAGCAATACAAAATAAAAGAGAAAGAGGGCGTGACTCAAAAAGATCTCCAGTGACGAGGAGGGATGACCATGGGGCGGGTGTGCACGAGTGCTTCTGCAGTAGCTCGGTAGAGAGAGAGGAAGCCCAGCAGATGGACGAAGCGAGGCGGGGCAGCGAAACCCGAGAGCAACTCCGACACGATGAATACTGTTAACGCCAACAGCCTTCAAGATCTGGAAAGGACACGACAAAGGAAGTCTATCAGCTGATTCCGGGAAAAAAGCGAATAAAAAGCAATCCAAGACGTGCTAGGTCCATGGAATCGGGGAGCAGAGAACAAGCGCTGTGTGGCATCTCGACTGCGACCCAGGAGAACAACAAAAAAAGGGAGGCAAGACATCTTCTCACATCCTCCACGTCGCGAACAAAGTGAGAAGGAAGGACATCGAACTGAACGAAATAAAGGGCAACAAGGACACTTACACGCACACGCGTGCATACGGCCGTGAGAAGGAAATGGACAAGAGAAACGGCGCACGAGAGTCGCACTGCCTAGAGAGAGGAGGCAGAACGTTGAAGGGGGTATCAAAAAAAGTGTTGAAAAGGAGGAGGGAGGAAGCGATAAATCTCTCTTGTCTTGTGCGTCTGAGTATGCACTCGTGTGCGTGAGCATCAGCTTCGCGAGGATAGGCGGAGGGAGCGGAGGAAGACCAGAGCGACTTGGAGATCAATGGGCGGGACATACCGGCGCAGAGCAAATCAGACGAGAGAGAGACCGAGAAGTCAGCACAGAAACGTCCGCACAGACGAGCATTGCCATCGGTGAATTGAAGCACGCGCACAGCGCACGCAAGCAAAAAGAGCAAACGAGAAAGCAACAACGCAACCGCAAAGGCAGGTTCATATGCTCCAGTTGTGCATAAAAACTGAGGCGGCACACGCACATATATATATTATAGAGAGAGGGAGAGGGAGAACCCACACCAAATTCGAGCAGGGTCGAATCGGCTCGTGGCAGTGGAGCACAACACAAAGGAGAAAAAGTAGGCCAATGCACAACACAGGAAAAACGTTTTCTTCATTCCATGTGCACATGAACCGTGCGTGCCTGCGTGTGTGTGTGTGTGTGTGTGTGTGTGGCGAGCAAGATGATGGGTGAGTGGAGGGTAGATCAGGAAACGAAGGACCACATCTGATGTACGAACGTGAGAAAGGAAAAGGGCGTCAGAGGAGACGGCTGCACTGGCTCATCTCTAGCTTTATCGAACAAGGACAGGGAAAGGACTGAAGCGCAAGGGGTAGGTAGCGGTGCTTGGGTGCAAGACGACTAGAGAACCGCGCTGGAAAAGACGGGTGAGGGTGGAGAAGGGTGAGAAAGAAAAAGAATATGGCAGCAATCCCTGCATCTACCGATTCTTGCACAGCAGTGGGGCAGTGTGTACAAGACGTGAAGAAGGACGAGTGCAGCGCACTCATGCACACAGGCAAAACAAAACGAGCAATAAACAAATAAGGCCTATAGGGGGTGTCTCTTTCCGGACTGGTGGTCGGATGAGGCCTTCGGCGTGTCGTATGTCTTTCTTCACATCTTCTTCCATGCCCTCCCTTTTTTTTTCGGGAGAGAGGTCGTCCCGCGACGTCCTCACATAGGTCCTCGCATACGCGCGACAGAGACAGACAGTAACGCTGCTGAAGACTGACAAGCGCGGAGATACATGTGTGTGCGCTCGACAGGGGGAATGTCTCACACGGAGACGAGAGCAGCGAAAGCAATGAGAGCGGCGTACAGGGGAGGAAAAAGCGAAACGAGGAGCGAGTCGCTGAAGCAACACGGCCGGATGAACGCTACAAAAACAACAAAGACACGGTGTCTCTCACGAGACCATGTAGGACTGTGGTAGTGCATGTCAAGGTGCAGAGCGCCCATATCTTTTTTTTTTAATGCGGGAGTGGCCACATGCAAGTGCATGGCTGTTATTGCTGTCTTCGGAAGCGCACGAGCACAAGCACACCGATCCGCACGTTTAAATGCCGTACCCACATTTCATAGAGAACAGCACAGGCGAGACAGAAAGCTCATGAGCAACCTGAGAAGATGGCGAGGGGGACGGAAAACATGTAAGAGGAAGGAGGGCAACAAAGGGGGAGGGATGAAGCGGAGGAAAAAAAAGAGGTGAAGGATGCCGGAGACAAACCCCACAGAAGACGCAGATCAAGAGTCATCACAAGTAAAGGGCGCAACGCGAGCGAGCGAAATAATACACACACACACACACTTAAAGACAGACACCAGAAATACGAAAAGGCAACCAGCGAAAACGCATGCACACGACAAAATCAAACAAGAACAAAAAAGAGAGGGAAGGCAGAGAACGCGTGACGAAGACTAGACACCGAGCGACGTGCGTAGACCTTGAGAAGGTACAGAAGCCGGCATACAAGGGCACCACGCAGAAGAGGCGATGGAGGTCAACAAGCACAAGATCCCATCCGGGTTTGACAGGTACGCTCCGCCTTCCTCGAAACAGAGCACAATATAAAGTAAGTGAATGCGGGTACAATGCACAAACCACCGCAGAGAAAGACACACACACACACTGGCTATAACATCCCGAGTACAAGCGTGCACACCACAAGGAAGATCGCCATGAAGTGAAACCGCTGCTCCTGAAGAATGATGAGAGACAATCACGAGATAGGGGAGATGAGAGAGAGAAACGAATAAAAAAAAAGTGGAGGACACCGAACCTGCAACAGTCAACAACACGAAGAGATAAAAGCACCGAAAACGGTTAAGGTGGGGTGGCGAATCCAAGGAGAGCACGCCCATCTGTGGGAGGGGGGGGGTCAATAAGCGTCTGTACGGAGTGCGAAACAGAAAAAACGTTCAGCAGATATAGCCAAAAACGCAGCACACACAGAGATACAAGCATACACCATCTGCATCCCCGCACGCACAGAGAGGCACACAAACCAACCACGCACAACACCACATTGCCGCACTAGTCGTTTTTGTACCGTCATCCTGTCACTCTACCACCGACAAGTGGGCAAATATAAGCGCTCAACCACAGTTCGCTTACCCCTGTCACAGTGCCGCTACACACGAGTCGCCCAGGACAGAAGACCCTGCCATCGAATCCGACCATGCGTCTCATCGTTTTCTTCTTGCCCTTCCTCGCACGCATGCCGCACGATCGGCGACACACGCACACGGGTGGTCCGCATGCCTTGATCCAAACGGAGCCGCCTTCAGGGTCCCGCACGAGGGCGGCGGCTGTCGCGTCTGTCGTGGAGGCAGCAGGGGGTGGGGGTCAAGGGGGCGTGCCGGGCGAGCGCAAGCAACGGAGCTGGCCACACTCAGGCCAGGGCCCTCCGAGACCTTGCACAGGACAGCCTGTCTGCCGTGCTTCTCCCTCAGTCTCTGCAAGCCGCGGCATGCCGTAATGTGGTGCGGGGACTCGCTGCTGCCATTCGGGGGTGGCCTCGCCATGCTTCCGGCATCTGCGCCTCATCAGTGCAGACCCGGTCGGACGTAGGAGACACACCGCACGCTCCGGCTGCGCTCACCTGCGCATGCGCACAGTGCTCGCATTCCTGCATCCTCGGGCCTCTGCTTCAGGACAACGCTGCTGTCGGTGGCGTCGCTGGCCCGCTCGACCACATGTGCCGCCCCACAGGCGGGACGCCGCGATGCGTGTGTGGCAAGGCAGCAGGGACATCCCGCCCCTCTGCTGAATCCGCAGGCCTTTCGCAGGCGTGGGTGTGGCGAGCGCAGGAGGGTTTCGATGTCTGAATGCTGTGTGTAAGAGCTGAGCAGGTAGGGAAAGCAAAAGAACGAGCAAAGAGGAAAAAAAAACAGGAGAAGTCACGGATGTCTTCAGATCCCAACCACTGCGGCCACCAAGCTCCACGGTGTGGAACGAAAGGGAGGACGCGGACAGGGATGGAAACAACAACGAGAGAGAAACGGGAAAGCAAAGATGAGCAAAGAAAAGGGTTGGGGGACGCGGCGAAGCACACGGCGAGGAAGGGACCGTACAAACGAAAAGAAAACGCGTTAACGACCGTAATATCCAAACCAAGATGCCAAGCCGAAGATAGAACACCTCGAAAGAGAGAGACAGACAGACAGAGGGGCGAGGGAAAGACAACGACGACTAGACAGAGAGGGGCCTTCAACAGGGGACACACAAAACAAAACGAAGTATCCAGTGTATGAGGGCACCCTGAAAGGAAAGTGACGGCGCTCTACCTGCCGCAAACAAGAACGGCGCGGCTTGGGATTCAACTACAGCGCGCCAAAGACTGCCGGTGGAGGAAAACCTTGTTATCCCTTGCGCTGTGGCAGGCTGGTGTAGTCGTCTCCGCTGCCGCCAAACAAGCATACACTCACCTAGGGGTGCTGTTGGTTTCGCCCATCTCACCACCCCTTGCACTCTTCTTCCCCACCCCCAACGAACCTATTATATGTATGTCACCCCAACACTGGGGTCGTGCTTGCTAAAAAGTGCCGCCGTTGTTCCTGCCTACGTCTGCTGCACATACGGTAAAGGAAAAAAAAACGGTCAAACGAACGCACCTACACAGCGAGCTGCATGTTGAGGCGCGCCTTCTGCTGCTGGTGTTGGCGATGAACGGTCTCTCTGATCCTCCACTCTCACCGTCGAAGGTTCTACGGAGCGTATATGTGGGCTGTGGCGGTGTCAGCAAAAAAGTTTGGTGCTTTCAGTAGAGTACGGATTGTTGTAGTATCGCATCCGCCCCGATGAAGGAGTACCTGTGCTAATCGGCTTCGCGCCAGCCTGATCAGCTGACAGGGTCGAGATTGAGATGGGCGACGTGGGCGGTGTAGTGCCAGGGGCGGAGGCTTCGTTGCAGCTGATTGAGAGCATACTTCCTTTTCGCGCGGCCGTCGGTGAAGAAGCTGCCGGTGCTAGTGCGCTGCAGCTCGCACTTATCGCCGGCATCGATGGCGGGGAGCCACTCACATTGAAACGCTCATTTTGTCGCTTTGTGTTGTGCACGTGTGTCCGCACAGCACGGCGCCACGACTCGGACGCACCCGTGCGCACCGTCGGCGACTCCATGTTGTGCGTCGCACCGGTGATAGGCGTGGTGCCGCTGCAAAAGTTGTGGCTGGGTGGGGTAGAGTTCATGTCAGAAATACTCCCGCTGCTTGAAACGGACAGCCTTGTAGACAACTGAGGAGCCACATTCGTTTGAACACCTATCGGCACAAAAGCACCGCACACAGGGCGGTTTGTCGCTACAACACCCGGTGCAGTCATGCTTGTTGGAGAGGTGCGTTGGGGCCCAGTGCTCTGCTGCGGACTGCCATGTGCGCTGGAGAATACCATTGACGGGGTAGAGCCCAGGCGAAGTGGTCCTGGGGGTGGGGCTGAACCAGCTACTGGCGGAGAGCAGTTCGCTTCCATGTGTTTTCGGGTAAGCTGCGTCGACGCCGAAAGGTTAATGCTCTGATTGGTGTCAACGCCAGTGGTCTCGCACCACGGGCCGCTGACCGGCACCTGCGGAGACCCACCATTAGACGCATCTGTGGCGGCCGTGAATTTTCCGTCGCTCGGGCGACTACTGAAATACAAGAAACTGCCGCTGGGGCAACCGCCCGCACTGCCAGCGCCCGCCGTCCCATCAGGCAAATTCTGGTCGTTTAACTTCGAGGGGGTCAAGAGGCCACCATAGGCGGCGACAGCGTTAGCGTCAAAGGACAGGGAGGCAGCCTGGCGATACGAGTGTGCCAGCATCGGCGCGGAGACCGATGAGGAGTGAGGGCTAACACGGCCCTCCCTGTCACCAGCGTAAGTCGGTATTGGCTGATGATGCCGACTCGGTGAGCCCCCTATAATGTTAGACGCCAGCGGAGTCACACAAGCCGGAGTGCCACCTCCAGAGACGCTCATTTGCAGTCGTTGCGACGTGCCCTGGTGGCTGCCCGTCGATGCCTCGCGAGGATCTGGCGCCGCGTACGCAGCGCTGCCATCGAAAACGGGCATGATGTAGGACGACGGGGATGTTTCAAAGCCATGAGTCTCAAACATGCCCTGCTGAGATACAGCCGGGTGCTGCTGGTGTGGCTGCAGGTGCTGATGATGCTGCGCAGCCGCAGCAATGTCGAACGGTGAGCTAGACACACCAGGCATCATGGGCGACGTGCGCACAGCTGGGAACCCGATCAGGCCTGTTACCGATAGAATCGGCCCAGTCGCCTCTGCGTTCTTCATGAACCGTCGCCGCTGACTGCTTTCGGCCAGCTTGATCATGATGGGGATGCCGTTGCACGACGCGAACGGCTTCGTGTTGTGCACCTCCCGCGCCGCCCGCTCCGCCGCGCCCTCCTCGGTGTAGATCACAAACGCAATCAGTCGCACCATCGCCTCATCCTGCACCGGCGACGTATCCTTGTGGAGCGTCACCTGGCGCACACTGCCGAACGCCCCAAACAGCTCCTCTAGGTCAGTCCTCGTGCAGTCGAGCGGAACATTGCGCACAAACAGCTTCATGATCTTCTTGCGCGCTTCGCCGGCGGGGGCACCGTCGTGCTGCTTTCGCGCCCATTGGACGACCAGCGGTTTGGCTTCATGCACACACACAGGGTTCGTGCGGTCGCCGAAGGCCTCCAGTGCGCGGCACGCATCCATGTGTTCTGAATAGCGCACAAAAGCGGTGCCCAGGCCTGCACCTGTGTGGATATCACGCATCACAGCACAACTCACTACCTCGCCAAACGGATCGAATAAGGTGTGCAAGGCGACCTCTGTCATGTGGGGGCCAATGTTGTAGAGTATCAGGTTCGTGCTGCTATGCTCCGTCGGCGTCACGGGCGTTGGTGCGGACGATGTCGATATCAGACCCGGGTATTCGCTCATTGAGAAGTTCGTGTTGGCTGGCGTGGCGGCAGACGACGGCGGCGTGGACGGTGAGTCAAGCACGCCAGAGAGCGGAGTCACAAAGTTCATGGCCATTGCCGCACAGGCCGCCGTGCCCGGAGGTCCTGACATCAGCACCGGCTCGCCAAGACGCTCCACAGAGAGAGCCGGCATCGGGCGAAAACCCGCCATACCACCAGCGGCGCGGTAGTTAGTCGGGGAACGGCCACGGATGGCGTCCGCGCAGAACTGCTGCTGCGTGTACTGGCGCGCAGCCAGCTCCATGGCAGGTACCATCATTGAGGACTGCACCACATCTGCCGATGGCACGTAGCCTAACGACAGGCCTGGAAAACCTGAGTGGGTCCCGCCTCCTCCCACAGGTATGTGCACAGACATCGGCGACTGGCTCGATGTGGGCACGGCTACCCCGGGAGAATGGCGCAGCCTTGTTGCGCTCATCGGCGAGGTGCCAGGCGAGGACGAGGATGTGGTACACGCATGCAATTGCTGCTGCTGCTGCTGCTGCTCCGCATCGATGGGAATGGACGAAGCCATCACAATTGAATTCATGTTGCGTGCCGTCATGGTGAGAGAGAATGAGAGGGGAGGAGGACAAAGAAAAAAAAAGAACACACAAAAGCGAACAAAAAAAAGGAGAGGAAGCGCGGTTGCGGAATACCGAGTGAGAATGAAAAGCGAAAAAGGCCAGAGCGAAGTCAAATAAAAAAAAACGAGTACAAGCAGGGTAGACAGATGCGAGAAGAGCAGGAGAAGTGGAAGGGCGTAAGAGCAAAAAGGTCAAAAAGTGAAACAAAATACACCAAAGGGTGCACGGCAGTAGAAGAGTCAACACAAGGGAAGAGGTGGTCCTGGGGCGGTTGTCTGTTGTTGTTGTTTTTTTGCTGCTCTTGATAACCTCTGTGCGAAAACCTTTGTTTTCCCCCTTATTCGTTGCCTTTCTTGCGTGTCGGTCAGGTTGGTGTGCGTTTTGAGTCGGGTGTATCCACAATGGTGAAGGGGGTGGTGAAGGGGAGGCGGAGATGCAAGAGACAAGCAATGGAGAATAATCAACAATAAAGCAGAGAAACCACAATTGAAAAACAAAAATATATAAAGGAGGGATGGGCAACGAATGAGCACACAGTACAGGACAGCTTCTCACGAAGAAAGCGAAACAGCAGCCAAGTAGGAAAAAAAAACGTACTGCAGCTGTGCAGTATGAAGAGATAGATGGGAAAACGAAAACGAGAGGGGGGGGGGCAAAGCAGAAATCACAAACACACACGATAATATATATATATATAAAGAGCGAGAAGATAAAATGCGGCGCAACCACACGAATAGGAAGAGGAGAGAACAAATATATAAAACAGCCAAGTGATGTTGTAAGTTCTATTTTTTTTTCCTGCCGTCTTTCACTGCAGTATGCACGTGTGTGTGTAGGGGGAGGAGGGGGGTAAGGGTATGTGTACTGTCGATCTCTTTACCACTATGTTCGGGTTTTTCTTTTGTGCTTTTTTATGTTTTATTTTCTCTTTCGTGTCTTTACGTATTGTTTCGCGTGTTCTTCACATGTTGCTAGGCCCCTTCTTCCACCTCCAAGACGTCCTGGAAACGCGAACGAAAGAGAGAGATACGCGGCACGGGCACTCTCGTAAAGGCAAAAAAGGAAGAAAGGATTCCCTTCTCCGTTGTTTGCTTTGTGCCGTGTCACGGTGCTCCGCTGATATGGGACAGGAAAGCGTCGAGTATACGTGACTCCGCCGAATCCGCAAACGGGAGGAGAGAAGAGGTGGGGATAATGAGGAGGAGTCGAAAGAGCGATGAAGAAAAGGAGACTCGAAAAAAAAAGGGAGAGAGGGGGTGGGGTGGGGGAAGCGTGTTAACACCAACGGAATCGCTCCGTGAAAATCCTTTGACAAGCACACAGAAGCCGCCTTTGATTCGTCTTCTTTCGTTTTTCCCTGTGACTTTGCTGTCTCTTCCGGTACAGCCCTTCTTTGCGTGGAGGCCTGTGGCGGAAAGAGGACCGCTGCTACGGCGCTGTTGTCTCTCTACTTCCGCCACCGTGGATGGGGAGGAGGAGGGAGGCACAAGGGTTTAGCGACACGAACCCTCTAAAAACAGAAGATCTAACACTGCAGGAACAGGATAAACAGGCAGTCAGCAAACGAATGCAAATAGACGGGCTAGGTGACGAGACAGGGGAGGGGAGCTGCAGCGAAAAGGAACGGAGAACGTTCGAGATAGATGCGTGTGCTGAAAGAAGTGGGCTAGTGGGGTAGATGTCGATAGCAATTCCTGCTTGGTGAGTGGTTGTTTGCTTTCCAAATCAGTGCGTAGAAATTTCTCGCGCGGGGGGGTCTCTGTTTCAAGAACAACAACGACAATTATATATATATATATACACATACATATATAACAAAGGAGGAGGTGGTGGGGAAGGGGGTGCAGTGGTGTCAGAGATGAGCGAGTCCAATACTAACTGGAAAACAAAAAACTAAAAGGAGAGGTAGATCGGTCCCAAAAGAAACACCTGAGGTTGAGTGAAGAAAAAAAGGGCAATGATAATAAAAAAAGGTATGTGTGGGTTAGGGCAAAAGAGGAAGAGGAGGCGCAGGGATGAAACCAAAAACACAACCAAACAGCTGAAAAGAAAAGGAAACACACACACACACTGAATCAGAAAACATAAGAGAGAGGTGGAACTGCGGAATGAGAAAGTTGGGTGCAAAACGAACAGCGGCGGCACACGGGGCGAAAAGCGTAAAGGAGTGGGGGAAAAAAGGGGGAGAGGAAAAGAGAACAAGTGGAGAACACGTTATATACACAAAACTCGAACAAAGACGAGAGGGAAAACGCCAACGTCGGGCACCACGGTGGCGAAAACACAAATACAAGAGAAGGGAGAGGGGAGGCTCTCCACCACACTGTCCTCGAAAAAGAGCGTGAGAGCGACGAAGCACTCGTACACACTTTTGAAACGAACAGAGGCGCCAAAACAAACGAGCAGAGGCAGAGCGACAAAGAACAGTAACGCTTGTGATGCGAGTCGACTTCGAAAAAAAAAAAAAACAGAAAAGGAGACACGAGTACAGCGACCAGAGATCAGCCACCAAGTACCCCCCCCCCAAAAAAAAAAAGAAAAAAAATAAAAAAATACCGCAAGTTCAAGAAGTAGGTAACGAAAAAGACGCAGAAGGCAAAAAAAAGGGGGAAAAACGAGAGCGCAGCTCACAGCGAAAAAAAAAAAGATGACAACCAAAAGAAGAAGAGAAAAAAAAACAAGTACAAGTGCGGCTGAGCAAGAAATAGACGCACACAGATGCACTCACCCATGCACAGAACCTAATCGCACAAACTCGCAACGCGCATGCGAGATGAGTTTCAAAAAAAAAAAAGAAACAAAAGGCTGACCAAAAAAAAAAGAATGGAAGAGCACACAAACCTGGAAAGAGCAACGTGATGTTAAATTTCCTTTCGCGATTGTCGTGCTCCCACACGAAAAACACACACAGCTTCTTCTTGTCGCTTGGCGTTTCTCAGATCTGTACCGAGCTCCTTTTTTTCGTGTTCTTTGGCTTTTCCCTCGTGCTTTCCTGTGAGGTTTGATGTTAGTTTGTTGCTCCTGTTGTTCTCTTTTTCCTTCGCTTGCTTCGTTGTGCTGAAGGACTCCGCGTCACACAACCCCTCCCCGCGCAAAGACACGAAAAAAAATGTTTTGTTCCTATACCTGAATGAATCTGTGCGTAGGTGTGTGTACCAGGGCGTCTCTCTCTATAGATAGAGATGTACTGTGTCACAGTGGATGGGTTGATGCCTGTCCGCCACGACTATATGGCGCTGCTCTTTGTTGTTGTTGTGTGTGTGTGCTCCGCTTTGAGTTTCACTCCACTACTCGTTCTGCTTTATTGCTGTGCTCTCTGTGCGGATGTATACGCGAGTGCGTGAGGCTTAACGGGATGCAGAAGTACTCCTCGCAGGCGCGACGACGAGCGAGGCGGAGGGCATGCCCAGTGAAAGACAGGGGAACAGCTCAAACCCGAAAATAAACTAAAAGTGTAAGCCACCAACGACAACAACCAAATAATAAAAAAGAGAAAACAAAGAGCGACGTCCGTCTTCTGGTAAAACTCACAGTAACAAGGAAGGTAGCCTTTAAAAAAGAGAGGAGGAAGTTTGGAGGAGGAGGATGAGACAGGGACCGAGGCATAGAACAAGCAAACAAATAATAAGAAAGCACAGGTGGCAATCGATGAGAGAAACGAGTGCACACAGGCACGGGCCCGAGAGCGTCAACAACGTAGAAAGAACAACAGCAAGGGAAAAAAAGAGAGCGAAAAGGCGAGAATAAAGTAAAACAGAAAGGGAAAAAATTGAAAAGATGTTTGTGCCTGCGTAGACGGTTCGAGGCGGACAAGAACGAGAAGAGCAGCGCAAGGGAAAACGTTAGTGAAACGAACAGGCTACAGGGAGGGGGGAGGGCAGTACACTTGCACACGTCAGCGCGATAGAGTGCCTAAGGGAACTGAAAGGGAAGGAGGACTCGTGGACAACAACACAAAACATCCCCAGTGAAACTCGCTCAAGCACGAAGCGGTCAGGAAGAAAGAAAGATACGCACAAAAAGGAGACCGCAAGAACCCAATAGTAGCAATACACCAGGAAAACGAAAATGAAAAAGGCGTGGGACGCACACCGACCGGGAACAACGAAAAAAAAAGGCAAAGCACCAATGAAGTCCAACTCAAGGCGATGAATGGTGGAAATAGTTCCTGCGCCTTGTGGCTGTCGATTCACGTGACGGCGGCGCAGAAGGGGCGTTCCCTCGCTGCTTCTTCTTTATCCTTTCTCCCTACGACAGGTCTGCCAATGTGTCCACTCGAAGGTGGTAGGGAGCGCCAAAGTTTGTCTTTTTATGCACAGAGGCTCGTTGTTCTTCGCTTGGAAGAAGAAAAGGCGAGTACCCAAGAACCAAAGAGCGCGTGGTAGATGGTGTGTCGATGAGCGTATGTCTCTCTCATGCTCGTAGATACAGCTGGCGGCACCGTTACCTTCGCCAGTGCAGGCGATACAGAGAGTGAGGGAGGGGGGCAATGAAAGAGATGTGGGAGAGAGAGTTACACCAAGGCCATGAACGGGTCAACATATTCGTCTCTGTAAATCACACTTCCGATGGGTGTAAAATCGAGCCCGCTGTACACCGAAGAGGGTTCCACATCGGCAGATCTCATGCGCCTAGTTTCAGGCAGCAGCACAGACGCGCATATATGCTTGTGCTTGCGTACCGACGAGGGTACGGAGCCACCTGACCGTACAGTTTCCTGTCGCACGATAACAAGTCGTCCGTCGTACCCGTTCGCGCCTAGTGGGCGGGATTACCGTTCGGCGTGTCGACTAAGTTTGCACAGGATTCTACGCAATGCGCCGTGTATCACGTATGTCATGGGAGACATGCATTCATGAAGCTCTGCGTTGACTGCATGACTGTGTTAGCAGCCTCTGCTCGAAGCAGCGATGGCAGACGTGCTACCCACACGAAGGTGAGCCGCAGCTTCAGTAGACAAGAAAAGGCCCCCTCATGCGCAGCGCACCGCTCAGTGCTCTGCTGCACTTACACGGTCGGCGGGGCCGTGGCCCCATCGCGTGCCCGCCATGCTGGCTTGCTCTGTCGCCCGCTTCACGCACGCGGCACCCCATCTGCGCAATGACGCGTCGGTGCAGAGGCTGTACACCGCACCGGTCATCGTCGTCGGCCTGGTAAGCAGTGGTGCCATCTGCAGCAGCCCACCTGTGTACCTCTTGTCCAGTCCACCCTGAGCGCTCCCAGACAGCGCGGCCAGCGATCGACCACCCAGCAACAAAATGCGACCCCCATTGGAGGACAACTGAGCCGCCCTTTCGAAAACCAGAAAAAAAAAGCATGCCCAGGAACCATCACGACCCGGGTCTTGAGCCGTAGTCGTCCGAAAGACACCCTCGGGCTACTCCATTGTGATGTCTCCAGCTGACGCCGCGCGCCGCTTTCCGACAGTTTTTTCTCCAGGC
>NC_018312.1:608016-621006 GCF_000234665.1 Leishmania mexicana MHOM/GT/2001/U1103
AAAGAGCGACAAGGGCGCGAAGGAGAGCGAGGAAAGGCGGTGAGGTACCTCTGCAGAATCAGAAAACAGATACAGTCCACCGGCTCCTCCGAGAATCAAGAACGGGTATCACTGACAATGGCAGCGAGAACAGATAAAAAAAAGAAGTCATCTTGAGAGAGTGCAGCACGCACACGCACACATCAGCGATGCTCGCAGATGATGGCGACGGCATCTTTCTCCTTCCGATACTTGCTCTTCTCTTTCAACTTGCGCTGCAGACTCTACAGAAGTGCGAGCACTCAACTTCAACAAAGAAAGACACACATACCGACACACACACGGACAGAGAAAGACCGCCAGCAGGGATACAAACATGTCGAGGCTTACACGCTTATTTCTCCACTTGCTTGATCTTCGGAGGCCATTTCGTTAGCCTCCATCGAGACGCTTCCTCATGCCTATGTGCCCGTGTGAGTATCTGTAAGGGTAGTGCAATGCTTCCGAGAACACGCACACACAGGCACTGAGCACCCTTTCCACCGCTCTCTCAGCCACCCCTCGGCCCTTCGTTTTTTGTTGTGTGTAAAGAGAACGCTTTGCCTGCCTATCTCGACACACCGTTTTTTTTCTGCTCCCTACACCTTCTGCACTGTGTGCGACGAGGTTGACCGCGTGAATAAATTCCGAGGCATAATAAACGAAAACGAAGCGCATATAGGCCTGTGATTGGGCTGCGTTTGGGATGAGAAGAAAAGAAAGAGATCGTTCATGACCCACATCGACTGAAGTTCCTTCAGCGGGAAAGAAAAACGGGCAGACAGAAAAAATGCACACACACACACACACTCATGCACGACCACTCATGCACACCCTCAGATGCACACACACACACACACATACATACATACAGACTCGATCGCATATGCACGCAAGGCTTTCTTGCTGGAGCATAACTGCACACAGAGAATGGGAGTTCCAAAACATCATCGAGGGACGAGATAGATAGGGAGAGAGAGGGCGAATAGACCGAGGGGAGAACACACGAAAAAAAAAAGCAGAACCATATAGAGGAGCAAGACAAAGCGAAGCTAACGAAAAAGAAGGAAAAAGAAGGGCAAACGCGTGGAAAAAATAAGAAGAGCTACAAAAACAAATATAAGCACAAATTAAAAAACAACAGCAACCACCACAACCAATGAAAAAAAGGAGACAAGGGAATTGGCGACGACGCCCATCACGAAAACACAGATCAGGTAAAAGGAGGGAAAGGTGGACAAAATCGAGGAGAAGGGAGCATGCGCAGAGAAACCCAGTAGAGGACGCACAACAAAAGCCACGAAACAAAAACCGAAGAGAGCGAGAAGTGAAGGAAGCGGGATCATTCAAAGAAACCGAAAATACATCAAAAAAACCAAGGAGAGCACGCGATGGAATACGGTGGTTGAAAAGGGAGACGTCAAACAAACACACACACAAGTGGAAAGGAAAGAAGAGCAAAACAAACAAAAAGAAAACATGCGCGTACGTGCACAGCACAACGAAGGAGAAGAGAGGTGGCATCCACGAGAACAACGAAAAAAAAGAAGGCGAAAGGGTAAACAAAAATTAGAGAGCGATCGACAATACGAGCGGTGGGGAGGGAGGAAGAACAAATTCAACGCAGCAGCAGGACACGATACAGAAAGAGAGAGAGGAGGGGGAGGGGGAGGGCGAAGGGAGCTGGAATCGATCGTTCAGCAGTCATGCAAAACCCCAACCTCAGAGAACGAAGGCGCCCGCGGCCATGTCTCAGACAACAGCAAAGTACTACGGCCACACCCTCACGAAAAAAAAGCACCAGTGAAGAGAACGACAGAACACAAAAAAGAGAAAGGAAACGGCAGAGGGGGAGGAGACAGTGTGCATGTCTAGAGGCAGCAGCGGTGAAAACGCCATCGCGCTACTTAGGTGCTCTTCGCACGCAGATCAAAAAAAAAACAAGCGAGAAAAAAAGGAGGAGAGAGGACTAGTACTACTAATAGGTGATACCAGAGGCTACACAAGCACGCGCAGACACATACCAAAGAAAAACGCAAGAAAAGAAAAAAGACACATGCAGACACACACACACACACACACACACACGGGCACACATAGGCATCCACGCAAACACAAAGGGAAAAGAGAGAGCGCACGCAACAATCGAACAAGGCAACCGAGAAGGAAATGTTTACCAAAAGAAAAACCGCAGCAACCGGCAGTATGTGTAGGCCACGTCCATGACTCTTCGCCGTTCTCCTGTGCTTTGCTTAATTCTTTGATTTTCCCCCTTTTTTCTTTTGGTCCGTATTGGTTTTTGTGTGTGTGTGTCAAAGAAAGTTACCAGGTGAAGAGAAGGGGCGCGCGCGTATACACATACACATGTATCGCCACCACCCCTCATCACCATCACCACCGCTTCCGAGGGTGAGCCGGGAGAACGGAAAAGGGAAAGAAAAAGGCGCGGATATCGTTTCCGTAGACACTGGCATACACACGGGAGAGAGCAGCAGTGTGCGTTGGAATGTGTACATGCATGCATGCGTGTGTGTGTGTGTGTGTGTGTAGCCCTCTCCTTCTCTCCTTACAGGAAAGTGAGGAGAGGAATTGAAAAGGCGGCAGCATCGGTCAAAAAAAAAGGATGGCGTAAGGAAAGAAAGGGAAAACAGGCACGAAACCACAAAGAAGCCAATCGCATGAGCAGAGAAGCATCTGTGTCTGCGGCGAATGCCGAGGCACGAAAAAGGTAGTGAGAAAGAGACTGAGAAGACGAAGAAGCACCCGCCGAAAAAAAAGAGGGAGAAAAGGAGAGCGAGCTGATCCCCTTTACACCAAAACAGCATCGAAAATGCAACGTGGAGACGCACGCTGTGGTACACACACGAACATTTATATTCTATATTATATATATAAACAACAGAACCAAGAACAGACGGTTTCGAT
This sequence comes from Leishmania mexicana MHOM/GT/2001/U1103, assembly GCF_000234665.1. Classification (NCBI taxonomy): domain Eukaryota; phylum Euglenozoa; class Kinetoplastea; order Trypanosomatida; family Trypanosomatidae; genus Leishmania; species Leishmania mexicana. The sequence goes on from NC_018312.1 coordinate 610,960, forward strand.
GCACACAGCGCGCATGCGACAAGGAGAGACAGAGACGCATATACATACACGCGTCACGACCATCTTTTTGTTTTACATTTTACGACCACGAAAACATAGAAGGAGAGAGAAAACAAGAAAAGCAGGGATGCTGGCTAAGAGATGAGGGAGCCGAAAAACGCAGGAATAGAGGAGCAGCGGTTGTTGAAAGAGAAGTAAAGTACCGGAACAGCACAAAAAAAACAAATGGGTATGCTCGACAAGAGAGAAGTGAAGGCGTTGAAGCAGAGGAAAGCGCCTAGGGAAAGGAAGTGAGTGTAGCAGGACGAGGCTCAGCACCGCACGAAAAACGACAGAGATGTCATCTCCTCCCAGCGTCATTTTTGCATGCAGCGTCAACGCACCTCGTCTCCTGCTTCCATGTCTCCTTCCTCTTTTTCTGGCTCTTTTTGTTGTGCGCTTCTTCTCTGCTGCTCCGTTGACGCCAGTATGGCGATGATCGGAAGCGCTGCGCTTCAGTGACGCACCGCCTTTCACCTCCGTGCCGGCGAACACCGTCCACCTATTTGTCGCACGCACATACGTGCTCTTTAAGATTCAGACTCATTTTTCCACTTCTTTTTTCGTTATTAGTGGCGTTGCCTGGCGCTGCCTTTATCCCTTTTTTAACGAATCCGTTCTTTTTAATCTTTTCGTTCTTTTTTTTTTGCTGCCCCTAACCGGTGAACAAAGTTCTGTGTGTGGGGAGGGGGCGGGAGGCGGGACGGTGGAGGCGTCTTCCACACCAACGAGCCCTCTCTTCGCGTGCCAAGAAAAGCCGGTTCACTTCTCTGCTGAGTCCCTGCACACGTGAGCGCACACATGCGCACACGCACACAGAGAGAGACAGAGAGACGGAGAGACGGAGAGAAAGGAATGAGAAAGAGCCTCTACAAGAAATTCAGAAATGAACGTGGCGAACTGGCACTGAAGGAAGAAGCACGAGAAACAAAAAATGGTCAGAGCGCAACACGCAGGGGAAAAAAAACGGGAAAACCATGTACAGCAGCCACAACCACGATGGAGAAAAGGAGGAGAACGAGAAAGACCAAAGTGGAGTAGATGTAAAGAATGGAGTATGGGGCAAAAACGTGCGAAAAGCGCTGCAGTAGATGGTGTTGCTGGTGGTAGTCAATGAACCATGGGTGGAGCACATGTGAGTCGAACAGGGAAAATCGGCATACATCGTCAATGCTGCCTTAGATGGCGCTGCAAAAAATTCCGGTTGCCACAAAACGCAGGGGAAGAAGGATGCCAGACTGCTATCTAAGGCACAGCATGCAAAGAAAAGAAAAAAAGCAGCGCCATCATCGGCAGGAGGCAAAGGCCACAGCAAACGATGAGCGCAAAAAAAAAACAGGAAAAACTGAACAAACATATCGCCAACGTACAGCAGAAGATTGAGAGAGAAAAGGAGGTTGGTGGTGGGAGGGGAAGGGGTGGGGGCTTCGTCTTCGGCATTCCGTTTTTGCGGCTTGTTGTTGTTAAACCCTCAGCGTAGCGCATTGGTTTTATTTCCTTATTTTGTTGTTGGCTCGAGAGCAATTACCCCTCCCTATGGTAGAAAAAAAAGCGTCACGAGCACACACACACACAAACACAGAGATAGAGAGAGGCGTTGCACGCACGTGTACACGCATACACGCACGCGAAAAGAAAGGAAAAAAAACAAGTAAAAAGCTCAACAAGAAAAAAAAACAATGCACAAACACACATGCGCTCACGTTAGCAACGAGAAAAAAAAACGGAATCGCAGTGAGAGCCCATAGTTAACAAACACGCGCACGCTTCATACACGCTGCTCAGCAAGGCAAGGATGTCTTGAGCGGACTGCACACTGCGCGACGCAGTACATAGTTCTCGCCCTTCGACGCAGAGAAAGACGGAAGCGCAAACCGAGGCAGAGATCGAGAGAGAAAGAGAGTGAGGCCAAGCAAAAGTGGAAGGAAAAAAAGGAGGAGGAGAAGCACAGATAAGGTAAAACGAAAAAGACGAGAGAGACGCCAGAGACAGCGGCAGTAAAAGTGATGAAGAAGAAGCGCACCGTAGCGGCAACACATGAAAAATAAAAAGAGAAAAAGAAAGAAACACACACAAACACACACACACACACAAGGAAAGGGGGCATCATCTCCTCCAGCGGTAGAGACGCTGAAGGGGGGCGCAGAAACAAACCCGAAAGGAGTACAATTTCGCCAAATTGGCCAGCGCCGTCCGCAATGTATATGTGTGTGTGTGTGTGTGTGTGTTGTCAACCATGCACCTATTTCCCATTATCTATGCTCGTTTTTTTTCTTCGGTCTTCACCCTTTCCTTCTATTTCCTCATGCGCTCGCCCTCGCCCTCTCTCTCTGTTAACAAAACGTCACACACACTACCAGAGCACGAGATAGGAAGATGTGGCCAGTGAACTATAGTGAGAGAAGAATAAATAATAATAAAAATGACGGTGCTGACAAGACCGTAGCTGATAAAGAGGCGAAAGAGAGGAGGAGGGCCAGGGGAAGGGGAAGGGAAAGAAAACCAAAAAAAAAGAGTGCATCAACCTACGAATATAAAAGCAGCTGTGCAGCAGCATGAACAAGCCGCATCAGCGCGGGCAGATGCAGACTGTCGTGTTCAGTGCAAAACACGCTTAGGTGAAGCCAACCCCAACGAGAAAGTGAGAAGACACCATACATCGAAAACTGTTGAGACCTGAGCGTATTTCGAAAAACAAAAGTGAGGTACACCGTCAATCAACGAAAGAAAGAAAACGATAACCTCAGACCGAACACACAAGGCACCATAGACATGCGAAGTGCGCGAAAACAAAAAATGCGACGAGGAAGAGAGATACAAACACATATGGACACAGAAAGGGGCACTTGCGTACCCTGTCTCTTCTGTACTGGTGTCTGGGTGGGCGTAGGCCTGTGTGTGTGTGTGTGTGTGTGTGTCGGTCCATTCGAACCCTCCTCCAGTTGTTGGCTTCCATCACAAGCTTCGTAAAACACCAGCTGCAGCCGGCGCTTTGGCACAGATGTTGCCCCACGGCACGTCATCGTCCTCGATACACGGCCCCATGGAGGGCATCGGCATCTCGTACATCAGTGTCGCGGCGTGCGCGCCGTTCCTTGTTGGACCAAAGAAAGAGTATCCTCGCGCTTCGGCATCGGCGCTCGGCGGCGCCGCAGTGCTGTGAGGCACGAGAGTCATTGGCGCATGTAGCCGGGGCGGCGCGGTGTTCGTGGGGTTGATAGCCCCGTTCACTGGGCTGTCCGTCGCAGAGAAAATCGTCGTCGAGACCGGCTCCCGCACACCACCAGGGCTGCCGAGCTGCTGCGACACCGAGAAGGGCGGCTGAGCGTGTGCCAGCTGGTGCTGTAGCGGCGACTGGTTCTGAAAGAGATCGCTAGCCGTCTTTGACACCGGCGCACCGGTTCGCAGCGGGTGTGTCGTGGACGCCGCTTTCATTTCGAAGATCGGCACTTGCTGTGGCGTCTGCTGAGAAGACTGCGGGTGAGGAGAGTAAGAATAGTAGCCGGGGACGAAAACGTTCGACTGCGGCTGCAGCGGCTGGCCCTGCGCCTCTGCAAACACCTGCGGCAGCGTCACTGTCTGATAGTATTGCTGCACGGATGGAGGCGCAGCCGCCGCGTAGAAGGACTGCGACGGCTGCGACACCATCCTGTTTGCCCCCGTAAAGCCCTGGAGCCCGTTGGACACGATGACGTACTGACCAGGGGCTGAGGAAGCTGGTACCACTTGCTGCGCAACACCGTTGTTCGGCGAGGGTGAGACGTAGACGTACGCAGTGTTCCCGTTCGCATCGACCGTGGTGTGCAGCATGGGAGTCGCTGTGGTTGTCGGCGCTGAAACAGTGAAGGGCAGCGTCTGTTGCCCACTCGGCGGCAGCGAAGGCGCGTGGCCCTCGTGAATAAAGATGGGGCTGTTGTGGCTGACATCCATCGACAGCGTTGGGGGCGAGAGCGTTGCCGAGGCTGGCGTGGAGAGAGGAACGGTCAGCGGTGAGACAGAGGCGGCAGTGGAGATGTGATTGCTCTGCATCATGACCGTCGCGAACGCCTTGGCGGTCGTGTTCGTCACGTTGCTCTCGCAGAAGCGCTGCTTTCGGTCAATGCGGTCACGGTTGTCCTCGGCCAGCTTCACCATGAGCGGGATCCCATCGCAGCTGTCAAACGGGCAAGTGTTGTGCAGCGTGCTCACCGCCTGCTCCGCGACGTCGTCTTCCTGGAAAAGAATGAAAGCAATGTTGCGCATTTGACTGGCCGGACGCGAGTTGTCGCCGTTGTCGCGGGCCGCTGCGGGGGCCGTGTCGCTATGCAGGGTGACGTTGTTGATGGATCCAAACTTGGAGAAGATCTGACGGAGATGACGCGCCGTCACGTCGAGAGGGATGTTGCGCACGAAAAGCTTGCGTATCTTGCGGCGAGCGTCGCCGCACGGGGTGCTGTCGTGCTCACGCTTTGCCCACTGAATGGAGATGGGACGGCCGTAGAGCTCACGTCCGTCGAGAGCCGCCATGGCCGCGCGGGCCTCGTCGTGGGTACTGTAGCGCACAAAGGCAGTGCCAAGGCTCTCACCGGTGTGGATGTCTCGCATGAGCGCGAAGGACATGATCGTGCCGTACTGCTCGAACAACTTGCGCATGTCATCTTCCGTCACAGCCGAAGCCAGCTTGCGCACAAAAAGGTTTGTCTGGCTGCGAGGGCCTTTCGGGTCCAGAGCGACAGCCTCGTACGATGGCGGAGCCGCAGAAACGGCGGTGGAGTTGCTGTTGCTAAAAGATATCGACATATCCTTCACGGGGGTGTCGAACGGCAAATGTGCAGACGTCGCGATGACCCCTGGCGGCGACACCTGCGACGGGGCAGCTGCAACAAAGTACATTTTTGGTTGTAAAGACCACCCTATCGACGAGCCTCCTGTTTAGCTTGGAAGTGTGCGCGGCGACGAGAGGAAGCGGATGTGTGAACGATATTGAGGGGGTGAAATAAAAGGCGAGAGGCACAGAGACCTCAAGATACACAAAGGGGGAGAGAAAGACAGAGAGACGTAAGTCGCTCCAGTTTTCGTGTGAGGACGTCAAAGAAAAGCACGCGACAGAGGAGAAAAGGAAAACGAAAAAAAAAGGACTCGAATCAACAAAGTATACGAGATGGCAGTTATAAGAGATGAGGGGAGATGGCGATCGGTGACGAATACGTTGTGTGCCTCCGTCCTCAGACGTTTTTATTGTCCCTCTGGCTTCCTGTGTGTATATCGATTAAGCCCGAAGAAGCCGAAGATGTGATATGTGTGCAACAAAGCAAAGATCAAGCTGAAGGAGAGCACCACAAGAAAAAGCCAAGAAGATGATCAACGGTGAGAAACACCAAAAAAAAGAGGAAGATGGTGATCAATCGCGCGCCGACCAAAGAAAGTGTGAGTGACACTACAACAACAAGACAATAAACACACACACACACGGAAACAAGATACGTTGCTGTTATCGTTTAGGTGTGTGTGTGTGTGTGTGTGTGGTGTAATGTTTTAAGTTCGGTTGTTGTTGTTTTTGTTTTCTTGTTGGTGTGCTTCCTCGCAACGTTCACTTTGTGGGATAATCGCTAATTACGAACCTCGACTTCCGCGCGCGTGCGTGTGTGTCTTTTTCGAGTACCGGTTCGTTCACCCTCTGCTCTTCTGTGAAAGAGAAACTGAAAGCGACCGACTACGTTTCCTACAACGAGGCAGCGAGACCAGTGACCAGAGCGCACAGGGGGAGGGGAAACGTGTAAATAAAGTTTTTAAAAAATGAAGACGTGTAAGAGAAGCAAAGCCAAATCCGAAAAGTGGACGAACACACAAACACACACGCACACACGCACACACGAATAAAACAAGCTGAAAGAAGAGGAGGGAAGAAATCCAGTGTGGCACGTGAGAAAAATTCAAGTAAAGAAAAAAGAGAGAGGACGAAAAAAAAAAGCGCAGAGAATAAGCCTTCTCTTTGTTCTCGTTGCTGCTCCTCTCGTCGTTGTCGCCCTGTGCGAAGGGCTGGGGGAGGAGCGGGGAGAAAGGGTGGGGGAGGGAGGGAGCGGATGACCTTTGTCTCGCGGCGCTACCGAAATCAACGAGAGAGGAACAGGGAAAGAGGGGAAAGCAAGTCTGCGCGTGCTGGAGCGTTTGCGTTCTCGGTTGGGCAAAACAGTCACACAACACCACCCGCACGCTGACAAGAAGAACTGAAAACGGAAAAGAAGGGGGAGCGAAAAAAGGAGAGAAAACGCACAGGCGCCGAGTGTGAGCACGCGCAAGCGAATGTAAGACAGTTATATATCGAGAGAGACAGCAGGTGAGATAGAATGTGTTAGTGGGTAGGTTTGTGTAGATGATTGGTAAGGGCTTCTCCTTTCTTTTTGTGCCTTGCGTTGAGGTGAGTGCCGTAATGAGAGGGGGGGGAGAGGGGGGCAAGGTTCAGATAAAATGTCTGGGAAGAGAAGAGAGGAGAGGAGAGGGGAGGGAGGGGAGTGGGCTGCAGCGTGCTTGTTGCTTCAAGTGAGGGCGTGTAGCAAATCTAGCAAAACAACAACAAAGAAACAAGCTATATGTATGGGTGTGTTTCTGGAGCCGGAGAAAGGCAGTAAAAGAGGAGGGGGATGCAGAGCGTACAATATACCGATTGCACGCAGTATTCCGTCGTCGTCGTCGTCAGAAGGCGATTCAAATTGAAGACGGAAAACCAACAACAACAACAACAAAGGAAACAAGAGAGGAAAAGGTACAGAAGAAACCAAAGAGAAGATGAGAGATGGACAAAAGGGGGGGGGAGAAAAAAAAGAAAACGTAAGCGCACGTGTGCACACCCTCTGAAAGATAAGCGACCTGAGAAGAGGAAGTGGTAAAAATACAAAACAAAAAAGGAAAGAGCGAAAGGAGGGGGAAAGAGTTTAGGGTGAAATAACGCACACACACAGAGAGAGACAGAGACAGATAGATAGCGGAGGTGGGAGGGAGGAGGAGGGAAAACAAGAAAACACCGGCACACAGACAACGACGGAGAGAGAGAGGAACCGAAAGCGTGAGGATGCCGTACAAAGGAGAAAAAAGAAGAGGGAAGCAAGCCCACGTACACACGCTTACAAACTTTCTGGTTCAAGAGAGATGCCGAAAGGTAAGGGGAAAACGAATAAAGGATTTCGGAGAAGCGGGATGGAAAGAACGAAGAGCTGCTGGAGGTGTGTAACTAGTAACTACACCGCTACCACCGTTACGTCAGTGGAATAACCAGAAAGAGCGACGAACAAGTCGGTGGGTGGGGGAAGGGAGGGGGCTCTATGTATGGCTTTCGTGTGTGTATGTATGTGCTTGTTCCTCCAAGGAAAAGGTGCGTTGTTGTTTTCTTTTTTGTTGTTGCTGCGCAGTTCACACTCTTTTTTTCGTTTTGGACGTTCTCGAAAAAGGAATCCTACTCTTCGCCTTTGTTCTCTTGTCCGATGGAATCGCCGTGTTTTCTTTTGGTATCTCGTAGGCCGACTCGCACGCTGCCCTCCCTCCTTTTCTTTTTTGATATATATATAGATGCTGATTTTTTGATGCCCTGTGAAGGACACGCAAGCAGCGCAATCTCTCTCTCCTCCCTGTCCTCGTGCTTCGCTTGTAATGGTGGTGCTCACAGAGAGCGAACACTCCCACACAAACGGGAAAAAAAAGCAACTCCAAGTCCAAGGAAAGAGGGAGGGATGGGGAGCCCCGAGAAATTGACAGCGAAAATGCGAGAAAAGGCGCGACTCGAAGCGATGAAGTAGTGAGATGAGGGGCTACGAGAGAGAGAGAGCTATGAGCACACGTGAGATGTACAGTTACGCGGAGACAGCGAGTCAGAGTCGGGCAGAGCCAAACACGCACACAGGCGCGGGCTCACAGACAGGCAGTCGTCAAAGCGTAGCTGTGACGCAAGAGAGAGAATAGAAAACGCACAAGTTCTGTAAAGGTGAGAGAAGCCTGGTAGGTAAGAGTGGTAACAAAAAAAGAGAGACTGATGCAGAAGGCGTAGCTGATCGTGAAAGTCTGACCGGTTATGAAGCGGTGTGTGAGTGTGTGTGCGAGGGAGCGTCAGAGAGAGTTCGGGGAGAGATGGAGAGGGCGTGTGTGGGAGACAAAAAAAAAGATGATGAGGGATGGGGAGAAATGTAGGACAGTGCTGATAATGACGTAGGGGTGGAGAGTGTTACGACAGGACAAGAAAAACAGAGAGTCCACTTGAGCGGTCAGAAAGAATGGAGAAACGGAAGAAAGAGGAAATACACGCACACACACAAAAAAAAACTGATCGAAGAAAAGGAGAAGACCAAACACACACACACACACACACACACGTCAAAGCACAAGAAGCAACGGCAAGAAGAAAACAAAAAAAAGGAGGAAAGACGGGGAAGGAAGAGACGCGCTAAGAGAAGAACGCCAACCACATAAAAAAAAACTTCCCAAAAGTGAAAACGGGAGGGCGGCGGACAAATAATAAACACACACAACACACACACACACGAGATCACACAGGCAGACAGAAGACCAAGAGAGGAAGAAGAAAACACCTCCGAAAGACACAGGGAAAAGAGAGAACTACCAGAAAGCCAGAAATGTGAGGTGCGTGGAGGGAGGAAAGGGGGAGGAGGGGTAGAGGAAAGAAATCACGAATGGAAGTGCGCAGACGCACTGACACGCACGCACACGAAGAGAGAGAGAGTGGCGGCGTTGACGATAATGATGAGTTTCGACCTTCAAGGGCGAAAAGAGAGACGCTCAACATGCACACACGCACACAATCCCATACACAACGTCAACGAGTAGCGAAATCTTATGAGTCGTAACGACGAGCGGCGCTGCAGATCTTTTTTTTGAGGGAGGGAGGGGGTGGTGATAAACAGCCGCGGAGGAGACGCGAGTCAAACGCGTGAATTTGCTGCAGGACGAGGAGGGGAAGAGGAAATCCGCAAAAAAAAGAAACAAAATAAAAGGAGGTAAAGGAAACGGAAACAGAGAGATGGGCAAAAGGTTTGATGAATGGGTAGGTGGGAAAAGAGAGGAGGGGGAAGGAGATGTGGATGGGATGAGGGTGAATTCGGGTAGAAGGGGAAAGAAGTGGATAACCTGTGCACCCCGTGTGGGGTGAGCAAGGAACGGGTGATTGCAAGTCGAGTACGCGGTCCGCGCACGCACACACAAAGGGGAAAAGGAAAAAAGAAAACGAGTCCGTCAATATGCGGTTGCGAGCCAGAGAGGAGGACGGCGACGAGCAAAGGAGGGGAGGGGGCGGCACTGGTGGATCCAACCGTTTCGTTGCTGGCTTCCTTTTTTTTTGCTGCTCTTGTTGAGCTTTGCGTGTGTTGGATTCGAAGAGGAGCGGGCTGGATTGGGGGTAGGAGAAAAAAGGGGGAGAAAACAAAAAGGAGCCCACGAGTACAGAGCACACAGACGCAGAATGACGAAGCACACACGTGGCGACAGTGAAGGAAAGAGGTGAGCTTACAATGTTTAATGGCATGCAAATATATCAAAAAAGGGAAAAAAGAAAACAGAAAGAAGGGCAAACGAAGTAACCGGCTGAGTTGTGCGTGACCGTTTGTGCGTGGCGGGCTTTACGTGGAAGGGGGTCAGGTTTGAGAGATTGGGTGAAAGAGAGAGACGCGGGGGTTGAGAAGAGACGATGATTCATGGCAACGGGATCAGCCATCGGCTCTGTCAAGCAGGTGACTCGGAGAGCGTTGCAGTGGGTTGCGTCAGGTGGCAAAAATCACGCGCAGCGCCAGCGGAAAAGTGGGGGGAGGAAGGTGGGAAAGAGGCTGCCGTGTGCCAGTCCATCCCCTTCCTTCTCCTTCCCCTACTCTGTGCAGGATACGTTTCGCGATAAAGCCATGCCTCATCTTTTTTTTTCGTTCTCACGCGCCATTGTGTGGGCGAAAATTCCTGGAGGACTCATCCCGATAACGGAGCTGCTGCTCTATGCACATACACGCAACACCCGACACGCCAAACTCTAAAGCGACA
>NC_018312.1:621106-655649 GCF_000234665.1 Leishmania mexicana MHOM/GT/2001/U1103
GGCATGCAAATATATCAAAAAAGGGAAAAAAGAAAACAGAAAGAAGGGCAAACGAAGTAACCGGCTGAGTTGTGCGTGACCGTTTGTGCGTGGCGGGCTTTACGTGGAAGGGGGTCAGGTTTGAGAGATTGGGTGAAAGAGAGAGACGCGGGGGTTGAGAAGAGACGATGATTCATGGCAACGGGATCAGCCATCGGCTCTGTCAAGCAGGTGACTCGGAGAGCGTTGCAGTGGGTTGCGTCAGGTGGCAAAAATCACGCGCAGCGCCAGCGGAAAAGTGGGGGGAGGAAGGTGGGAAAGAGGCTGCCGTGTGCCAGTCCATCCCCTTCCTTCTCCTTCCCCTACTCTGTGCAGGATACGTTTCGCGATAAAGCCATGCCTCATCTTTTTTTTTCGTTCTCACGCGCCATTGTGTGGGCGAAAATTCCTGGAGGACTCATCCCGATAACGGAGCTGCTGCTCTATGCACATACACGCAACACCCGACACGCCAAACTCTAAAGCGACACGCGAAATAAAAAAGAAAAGTCCAACGACGGTAGCCGTCGCTGAGACGCGTCAACACTCATGCGTGCCTAGCAGCCACACGCGGACAAGCACCAGGCAGCACCAGCCAGCACCAGGCATAACACGGTGATTGAAAGAGAAAGAAGCGGCACAGGGAGCAAGGGAAAGGGGAGGGGCATCCACGCCACTTCTTTCGCCTCCTGACTGCCTAACGCGTTTTTTGCAGCCAGGGGTGGCCCAACACCTCCGACATCGGCGGTCGCGCCGCCGGATCCTTCTGGAGCATAGCGTGAATGAGAGACAGCGCACCTGCAGAGAGGGCTACAGGTTCGTCGAGGGTCATACACACATTGGCCGTGGCGGAGGCACCGCTACCAGTAAGTCCTGACCCACTGCCTGTGAGGTGTAAGCCAGTGAGGTTTGGCGGCAGCCGCTGGATGGCGTAAAGTGTCCGCTGCGTCGACTCAGTGTAGAACGGCGGTGTGCCGGTCAGCATCTCGGCCAGCATGACACCAAGCGACCAGACGTCTGTCTTGGCCGAGTGTTCTTGGCCGGAGACCATCTCAGGGGAGAGGTAGTCCAGCGTGCCACACACGGTGCGGCGCCCCTCTGTCACCTCTTCCGTCGAGTCCTCGTTGCTCGTGTCGTGCTTCACGCTGGTACGCGGTGCGTCGTTCCTGTCACCTACAGTCTGAGCAGTAGCCACTGGCTTACTGGGTGGCAACGGATGCACGACAGGGCGCGACCAGCCAAAGTCTGCCAGCTTGGCAATGCCTTCTGCATCGATGAGAACATTTTCCAGCTTCAGGTCTCGGTGCGCCACTCCGAGGCCATGCAGGTGCGCCAGCGCCTTCGCCACGTGGCGAGTGTAGCGCGATGCCTGCCGCTCCGACAAGCGGTGCTGTGGTGCAGCTCTCAACCGACTCAGCAGTGTCCCGCCGCTGCAGTACTCCAATACGAGACTGATGCATTCTGGCGTGATGAAGTAGCTGTAGAGTCGCACAATGTGCGGGTGGCGCAGCGTCCGCTGCAGATTGATCTCCCAGCGCAGCTGCGCCTCCAGTGGTCGCCATCGCAGGCGGCTGCGGTCGATCTCCTTCAGCGCGAAGAGCAGCCCCGACGCACGGTGCGTGGCAAGGGTGACGATCGAATAGCTCCCCTCACCGAGTACCTCCTCACGACGGAAATCCGCGGGGCGCAGCTCGTGCTGATGGATGCGGTGCAGCGGGGATGACACTGGCGACGGTGCTGATCTGTCAGTGATAGCGCCAGGCACGGTAGACATCGATGCGGACTGCGGATGAGAGCAAACGATGCGTGAGTCACGAGAAGCAGATACAAGGGAGGGGTGAGTCGCAGAGAGCGGAGGTGACGCAACGCGCGACGAGGGCGAGGTCCGCACAACTGCCGTCGTGGAATGCGCCTTTGAGTGTGCAGATGGGATCGAAAGGCCCCTCAGAGCGGCACTGCCACTCACGCCGCAACTTGCTGACGAGCCTGGCAGATGAGCGCGCGCGCCCTTCGCCCCGACCACCGGGCACCCACCGACAGAAGTGCACAGATAATGGAAAGGCGAAGGCGCAGCCCGCGAAGAGGGGTTTGACATAGAGAGCAGTGGGGCGGCAATGACGACTGCTGTCGCCGCCGCACTCCGGCCGACAGAACTGCTGCTGCCGCTTGATCCTAGGCAAGATGACGGCTCTGCATGATAACGCTTTGCGCTCGGCTCCTCCTTCTCTCGAGCAAAAGCCGAAGCAGCCAGCAGCGGCGGAGCGCATGTCTGGCTGACGCATCTGACAGAGTTCTCTGGGCATGCACGAATGTTGCCGTCCTCGCGGAGACGCAGTCGCCTCGGGACATGTCGCTGGTGAACCCGCTGCTGCTGCAGTGGATCTCTTGACGGCGAGCGAATACCGCTGGTGATGCTGCCTAGCAGAGGCAAGGATGAGGAGGGGCATGGCGATGACATTATCGCATCGTAAAGGCTGCAGCAGCACGAGTGGCTAGATGCCGGTGCAGATAAGGGGAAGGGAGGGAAGGGGGGTGGCAAAGGAGCACAAGCGTCTGTGTGTGTGTGTGTGCGATGGGTGGCCCAGGTCCCCTGGATCCCTCTCTCGAAAAAAGGTCGTGCGTGAATCTCTACGTCTGTGTTGAGAGTCTGTGCCGCACTTCACCACCACACACGGCAGCAGCAGCAGAAGGCAAGAAGCGATTTTTTGGTGCTGCTCGTCTACTTTCCGCCTAACCAGACAACTCGCCCTTTGCCGCGCCGATGTCCTTCTCTGGGAAACAGCGCCCGTCTGTGGGGATGCGTATGCAGGGGAAGAGACGAAAAGGGGAAAAGAGCGAGCAACGCAGCAGCTAGAGAGGAAGACGGACATGCAGGAAGCCCAACTACTCGCAGAAGAAAAATGCGACACATTCAACGGCTGCGGGCACGAAACGCCGCACCGCCCCCTCCCCCGTGTGTAGCCCCAAAAGGCTCAAATCCGTAGCGCAAGAGGACGGCGGTGGAGATGCGGATGCCCCGCAGTGCTTCCGCCCACTGCACTCCTCCTCTCCGGCCCACAGCTCCCGATATGGATGCAAACAACTAGCACACGCCTCTTTTTCTTTCGTTTTCTTTTCCTTCCTTGTTGTTGCTGTTTAAGGAAGGAAAGCTGTGCTTCCTCTCTGCCACCACGCAGGAAGGTATGATCCGTCCCATGTGCATCACACCACCCTCCGATGGGTTTGCTGCCGCTTCACCGTTCATTCTCTCTCTCTCGACGTGTGATTCGGGAGAAAGCAGGGGTGGGAAGCGGAATGGTGGACGAACACGAGAAGCAAAAGAGAGAGGCGAACGCCCCACTTGCACACAGGCACCCCCCCGCCCACGTGAGAAAAAGGGGTGTGTGGGGGGAGGGACGACACCCGCTCTGTTCATGGAGTTCCACGTTCTCGCCGCTGTCCTTTTGGCCCTCGCCTCTGACTTCAACCGCGGTGGCCCCGAGCGCAGTGAGCGTGAGTCTGTGGGTGCGGTTATTTCTTAGGCGCGAGTTAAAGCAAGGCAAAGGAAAAGGGGGAAGCGCATGCAGTGGAGTTGAGCGCTGTCGGTGTGCTGTAGAACGCCTAAGTTGGCTTGGGGGAGTGGGGGTGGGGGTACAATGAGCTGCAGAAGTCACGCACGCACACACACACACATACACCGAGTGTTGTGTTGCCGTTACAAGAAGGAAAGATATGATAGGGGTGGGTGTGCGAGCGTCTTTCCTCCGCAGCACGTACGAAAAAAGGCGCGCGTACACGCAGTCAGCTCTACCCCGCCCTTTCCCTCCCCCCTAGACACACACACACCACCACCATCCTCCACATCCCTTCGTTTTTGCCCATGCTCATAGACACCAGTACAATCACCCTACACCTCCCACCGCTGCCGGAAGTTCCAACTCCCTCCCGTACAGCTGCTGAGACTACAGCGACAGTGCTGCTCGATGTGTTCGCTTTCTTGTTGCCGCCCCTGGACTTGCCTCTGGGGGAAGATGGGGGAGGTCAACTTAGCCAGCTTTTCAGGTACGTGCACCCCTTCGGATTCACCACGCCACGGCACGTAACGGAGCATTGATCCAGAAGGGGACACCCGAGGCAGGGAAAGCCCACAGCCGGCATGTAGGACCAGCCGTCAACAGCGTCCTTCGAAGACGGCTGCGAGACGGGCGCCGGCTCCCAGAGGCTGGAGTGGCGAAGGACTTCCATTGTGCTGCTGCTGAGTCCGTCATCCTCTATATCGGGAATGCACCCACTTCCGCCACCAGCCGCAGCAGTTGATGCCGAGGAGGACGGAGCAGCGGACGGGTACCCGGGCAATCCCAACGCCAAGTCATTCTCTTGACGCACGCGCTGCCGCGCCTGTCCCTCCATGCCTGTTGACAAGGGCCGCTGGCGAGGACGCCGCGCCTGCACCGTGAAGTGCCGCATCACACTCTGGCCGCACGCGAGCTGGTACTGAGGTGTGTTCACCTCCTCCGTGGTGGCTGGAATAAGCATCTCCAGTACGCCGTCGAGGACGAGGGTGTGGACGAGGGTACGCAGGTCCAGGTCGGAGAGCTGCTTCGCTACAAACGCGTAGCTACTACCTGCGGATGCCATGCCAGACGACGACGACGACGGGCCACCGCCGACAGGCCGCTGCATCGCTGAGTCAATCATGGTGAAGACAACGTGCAGGTTGTACGGCTGAGTGGATGTGCCGGACGGGTGATTCGTCCCGAGGCCTGCCGCGGGCGGAGCGCTGCCACCACCACGACCACTGGCAGCGCTCTGTACTGCCTCGACATGCCGCTTGATCTGGTCAAAGCTGACCATCCGCCGCGTTGACACAAACCGTGTCAGCTCGCGACGCCACTCATCCACAAAGGCGACGTCGAGCTCCTCGCCACAGTACATGGCGCCCCCTGTGATATGCGTCGACGGGTCAATATTGAAGAGCGTGTAGATGCGCTTCGCCCGGTTCGTGAAGGAGCGGTGCTCCTTTATGAGGTTCTTCGCTGTGAGCGCCGCGAGAGCCTTGCCAAGCTCCGTCTTGGGCATCCGCACCTTGCTCAGCAGCTGTGTCTGATCGATCCCACTGGACCCGCTCGCTCGCACCGCGTCGAGCACCAGAGACAGATTCTCGTTAATGTTGTTCACGATGGAGATGTATATCTGCGTGTCGGCACCGTTGCCGCGGCGCAGGCGCACACGATTCTGCTCCATCAGCTGGCGCACCGCGCCCTCGCCGCCGCTGGAGCCGAGCTGCAGCTCCTTCTTGAGCTGTTCATAAGGGATGGCCTCCTCGGCGCAGGTGGAGAGCCGGTGCAAGATGCGTTGCTCCACCGTCATGGAAGACGAGGGGGGCATTTTGCGTGATCAGTGAGGAGTGCTTCGGTTCAGAGGTGAGAGGCGTCACATACGACAGGCAGCCAAGCATACACACACACACAAACGCGCCTATCAATGCAACGGAACCGGAGGCGGTGCAACGCACTGACGTCGCCCAGCGCTGTTGGTGGAGAGGAGACAATGAGAAGGCGCCCGCGCAGCGGTGTCTTGGCGACTCCTTTGCTTGGCTTGCTGGTGTTCTCTCTCAGAGGACGTACGTGGAAAGCGAGTTCGTCCACAGACGCGTGGCTGCAACGCGGCGGTATTCACGCAGCAGTGGCGATGGTGAGCAGGAGCGTGTAAACGCGAGCAAGAAACGGAAGGAGAGAAAGGGTACACGGAGAGCATGAAGAGGGTACCATGGTGTTAAGATCCTACACCAAGAGTGGAAGGAAGACACGAGGAGGAGGGGCGAGAACAAGGCAAGAAGGAGCGAGGGAGGGGAAAGCCTGCGCCGCTTTTGCCGCCGCATTATGCCCACTTCGGCGGAAGAGTCAGGGTCTCGCTGGACAAGAAGCTTGGATGCACCTGGCGCCAAGACACGAGGAGGAGACGAGGAAGGCCGTGGGAGCTGCTCTAAGTGTGTGCGTGCGCAGCCAGGCAGGAGAGTGAGTCGTGCTGCACCGACTCTCTATCGTATGTTGCCCACCTTTTTGTTCGTGCCTTCATGGATCCGTGTGACTCGGATCTGTGGTGCCTGCGCGCCTCCGTGCGTGCGTGGTCCTCGCCGGAGGTCGATGTGCGTGTCTTTTAGAGAAGGTGAAAAAAAAGGCAAACAACACGCAACAAGAACGCCAGAAGGGAGACAGGAACATAGAGGACGGAGGGTCAATACAGTGGGCCTCCCACTGGGTGGAAGGGGCAGAGACAGAGCCAAAGGGAGATTAGCGACGGGAAGGAAGGAGGCCGAGTGACAACGCAGGACAAGGACGCCAGATGGCTAATAACACAAGAAAACTTTTTTTTGTAACGTATCCATTCTGACATAGCGCATGTCTTGAGCTCCACTCTGCTTGGCCTGTCACAGGACCCCACCACCTGGTGTGAAGCAGTCGTGAGCACACGCGTTACAGTGCAATGCCCCCACTGAGCCAACAGAGAGCACGACCTCTGCCTTGCAACTCCGCCTACCCACCCGCGGCCTCCAGGGTTGCCTCACAGCCGCTCCCAATCATGCCGGTCACCACTCCTGGTGTATTCCCATCTCCTTGGGGGTGGCACTCAGGCTCCACACACCGGAAGGCAGCGAGAAGGTCGGGTGTGATGCGCTCGAGTCACGTGGACACCTTGA
Source organism: Leishmania mexicana MHOM/GT/2001/U1103 (assembly GCF_000234665.1). Lineage (NCBI taxonomy): Eukaryota > Euglenozoa > Kinetoplastea > Trypanosomatida > Trypanosomatidae > Leishmania > Leishmania mexicana. Next base: position 627,804 of record NC_018312.1, read on the forward strand.
CCATCCCGCGAGTGACACAGAGATGTTCACTGTCGCAGGTGGCTCCGACGCACAACGCCATCCAGGACCTCAACGCGGACATCAGTGGCGATTCACCGCACTGGCCTCCCTCACTACGTCGTAGGCACTTGTCACTGGAACCACCAGAAGCGGCCCGGCATTGGGAGGCATAGGAGGGAGGGGGTGGGAGTGCTTGGTTTCCTCCTCACACTCTGTCTGGGGAGAGGGTGCACAGGAGCCTGCGATACCACGCACTGAGGTGCCCTCCGTCATCAGGGCCAGTTCACGACAGCAAAGCCGAAAGTGAACAGGTAGAGAGTAATGTGAGACTACGAGGGGGGAAAGACGGGGGACGGAGGGAAGTGCGAGCGGAAGAGAGGCGAACGAACAACAAGAGAAAAACACACTCGTTAACAGCGTCCGTGAAAGAACATGCAAGTGGCCCCTTGAGCAAGAGACAGAAACACGCGCCCCATTTGGGGGCGTGATGCACGCCCTTCAGCGGAAGCAAGCGGCTGCTCGTAAGCGGCATTGACTCAAAAAAAAAGCTTTCGGACTCTCCTGTCCCTCTTCGTTCCGCGTCTCCAGCTACTCCCAACCTCCTCATTCCGCTCGACCGCGCGTTGGCCACAGCGACGGCGCACGCCAAAACAACCGACTAGCGGCAACCTCCCCTTTCCCGACCGATCGGTATCCCTTTAGAGACCGACTTCAAAGGGCACATACAGCGTGTCCTAATCCCACTCACTGGAGAGTACACGAAGCCACAAAAGTCAAGCTGGCTTGAGTCGATTATGAAGAAGAAACAACAGAAACATCAACCAAAGACGAAAACTTCACATATGGGCAAGCCGAGAGCAGCACACGCCATGCCCTGCTACTCGCATACGATACAGCCCCTCTCCATCACCTCAGCTAGACGAAAGAACAACGCCACAAAGGACACCAAAAAAATACCCCCTCCCTCCCCTACTAACAGGCAGATAAGAGGAGGAGGAAGCATCCCCGTGACGGCTGCTGCGGTGAGAGCGAACACAAACACACAGACACGCACGCACACGCGCACACACCCGAAGAGATAGAGAGAAAGACGCTAAAAAGAGGAAGGGAGATGAAGCACAAGCAAGTCTCGACAAAAAAAAAGGTCTGGGCGTCGGAACACACAATGTAAAAAGAAAAGGCGCCCATAGGACAAAAACAAAAAAACAAGGAGAGGTGCGAAGTGGGCCGACGTTAAGGCGAAGAAGACTTACATCAGCGCCACCACCCCACAAACGCGCACACGTTAGCCTTTTTCAACAAGGCTACGGAGAGAGAAAGAGTGAGAGTAACCAAAACGACCGTACCAACGGAAATAAGAAAAGCAGCTCACTGCACAAACACACACACACACCGCACTGACACCTAACAGGAAAATGTGAAACACCGACACGAACAGAAGCGCACCGACACAAGTGCGCAGAGGTGCAGAGACGCTTGCGAAGAAGAGTGATGCCGAGGGAGGGAGAGTGGGTGGGGGGGAGGGGAGTAGAGCGCAAAGAAGCAGATTCTGCGCGCCCCCTTCCTCTCTCCTCTCTCCCCCTCTTCCCCGTGAATCACCTCTTCCTGAACTCTTTCTATGCTCTCACAGACAGAGAAAATTTTTTTCGTTCAACAAGGAGGCGATCGAGAACGTGAGCGACACAAAAAAAAAAACAAAAGATCGCACAGGCGAAATGCGGGAAGGGGGATAACTAAAAGAGAGAGAGGCGCGGCGGTCGAGAAGGTGAAACGGCGATATTCACGCATGTCGTCCACAAAGGCGAAGGAGGAGGGCGAACAAGACAAGAAGAGAAGGGGCGGAAGACAGAGAGAAACTGAGAGACAGAGAGCACCACAACAAAACTTTGCTCGCGGCAGGAGGAGAGGGGAGGATGAGCATTGCCAACTCGAACCAGACACCCTGCGAAACGCTTCCCCATGATACACGAACGCAGGCCCGTTTGGGGCAACAATGTTCGTATTGAGTGTTGTGTCCCCCCCCCAAACCACCACCACAAGCCCTCTCTCTATGCTTGTGGGTTGGTGCCAGCAACAACTCCTGTGCACTGTGTTTTGCGTGGAGAGGAGAGGTGGGGGGGGGGGGGGGGGCTGCCTGTAATCGGGTATGTGTACAGCAACGCACAGAGGGAAAAGAACAATTACCAACAATGTAAAAACGCTGCGCAAAAAGAGAGCGCGAGATCAGCGGGTGACATGGCGCGTGCCGGAAAGCGCGCACAGGACCCAGCGGATGGCGAGCAGACGGCAGCGGAAAACTAGAGGAAATAAGGATGCATTAGCGTCTCGCTGTGCTGGCAGAATTTCCGTGTGGGTTTGGTTGGGAGGGACGATGTGTGTGTGTGTGTATGTCGCCATAAGGTGCAATCGGCAAGGCTCTCGTCTGTCTCTCGTTCATAGGCGTCGGCGGCTCCTTCCTCTCCCTCTCCGCCTCGAGTCCTCCCCCTTCTTTGTTTTGCAGGGCGATCAGTTCGAGGCTTCTGCTGCAGCGGTGTTTCCGGCTGGCACGCCTCTAAGCACCTCGCAGAGGGTGTTGCAGGACAGCATCAGTGCCGCCTTCAGGTCCGCCACGTTCGTTGTCGGGCTGTTCGTAAAGGCGGAGAGAGAAATGCGCACCTCCTGCTCATCAATCACGTACCCGAGGCCGTAGCCGTTGCTCTGCATGGGGCCGAAAGTGTAGTACCGCAGCCACGGTTGGCTAAACTGGCTGGTGCTCAGCACCGGCCTGCTCGTCTTGAGGAACAGGTCGTCTTCAAAGAAGGCAAGCGCGGCCTTGTCACCGTTGATCCGCGCAACGTGGCGTAGAGCCATAAGATGGCGGTCGTAGCCCTTGCCACGAGATGCGGCAGCTGTGAGGGCGACGTGTCGGTCGCTCGTAGCGCGGATTACCTTAGTAAGCATTTCTTTGCCATTCGTGTCCAGCGCCGCCGCGTGCTCGCCGTCCTGCTGAAGCTGCGCAATGTTTTTCGCCAGTACCAGCATCTCTTCAGACGTCGTATGCACCAGCTCCGTGGTGCCGTGAAAGAAGCCGGCCGTGCTGCACACCTCTGTCGTGCTGTATAGCTTGTTGCGCATCTTATACATGGCTAACTGCAGGCACATCTGCACAAACGCATCCGGCTCTACCTTCAGCGCAGACAGCTGCGCCCTGCCACAGGGAAGGTGAATGGAGTGCACCTCGGTGTCCGTCACAATCGCCAGCGCCTCCTGGCGTGCCGCGCGGATGTGAGAAACGAACGACTTGCCATATGTCACGCTCAGGTGGCGTACGATGCGGCCCACGGCAGCACCGTCGATGCCATCCGTCGACCCTCCGCCAACGCCCCTCTCTTTCAGGATAGAGAGTACGTCGCCTATCCACTTGGCCCAGTGCACGCGGTCGCTCGCCGTCGAATCAAAGTTGAACGCCACCTGCCCATCCTCGGAGACGATCATCTGATGCTTGTCGTACCAGCGGTTCTCCAGCTCCTCCTTGCTGCCGTGCAGAGCCGAGGCCTCCGCCAGACTCTCGTCGTTGCCCCACTTCATGCTGTCGAGACACACCACCAGGATACTCTCGTGGAAGAGGCGCAGCACCTCGGCGTTTTCGGGTGTCTTGAGGAGCTCTTGATATGCCTGGCCCCACACAGCGCGGCTACCAGCTGTCAGCACCGACACAGGAGACGTATTGTCCTGGTCGGGAGTGATGGTGAGGATCAGCTCGAAGGCTTTCTGAATCAATCTGCGGTCGAGCACGCGCTGGTGCTCGTCAAAGACGCGGACCATGTAAGGGTGGCCATCGTGCAGTACTATGATGTGGCTTAGCTTCTCCAGTGGCGTGGTGTGGAGCAGATCTGTCTCCTTCGATGGAATGAGACTGCGGCCAAACTCGGTGAGGAGCGGCGACACGTCGTACTGCGCAACCGGATCAGCCGGAACGGAGAGACCATTCGTCCGCAGTTCCTGAATCCAGCACGCAATACCGTAGGTGAGGGCCGATGCCACTCCAGCCTGCGTCCTATCCCCTCCGGCGATGTCCTGCTGCAGAACAAAGCTAGCGTTCATGTTCACCTCTTGTGGCGAACGGCTGTTGAGGGCCGACTGTGCCAAGAGGCCCTCCACGTACGTGAACGGTGCCTTGCCCGACTCGGCGGCGGCCGCGTCCGTGTCCACGAGATGCCTCTGGAGCACAGGGGCGGAGGAGTTGACGAAGGCGTCCAGCTTCGCTAGGTGCGGTGCCGTCACCTCGGGGGACCATAGTGCACGCAAGGATGAGCGGTACCCGTCCATCGTCGCCACAACCGACGGAATGGGCAGACGCGGCAGCTTGAGCACGTTGCCCTGCAGCTCGGTGGCGCTGATACGCTTCATGGTCAACAAGAAAAAGGAGGGAGTGGAAGAGGAAAGAAAGTGTCTGCAAAGCGATGAAATATAAATCAGAAAGAAAAGCGCTGAGCCGATGTTCCGTCTCGGCTGAAGCCGCTCACGATGACAGACGTGTGTGTGTGTGTGTGTGTTGCGATGGATTCGTTTCTCTCTCTGCGACGGCACGAGATAATAGGGTGGTGAAACGATCAAAAATACCAAGACACGTCACGAAAAGATCCGAAGTGAACGGTGCTGGTAATCGTTCCCCTTTGCCGATCACAAGGACGCCCGTGGGTTCGTGTGGAAAGCAGCTGAGAATATATATAAAAAAACAAAGCTTCTGTTGTGCGGTTGCGAGGAAGCGTGATCCGGCCTTTGTCACTTCGTGCACGCGCGCTCCGTCACACGCGTTCTGGTGGTGCCAATACAAGAAACAAAAAAAAGGCTAGAAGAGAGAGGCCCTCACCGCCTGATATCGTCTCTTTCCCCGCCACTTTTGTGGAGGCTTACACACCGCTCCCTCACTGCACGCGAGAGGGGGCAGTCAAACAAGCTCCCAAGCCAGAGACAAGGTGTGTATGCGCGTGTGCGTGGAGGTGCGCGCTGCGGGGAGAGAGCAGCGCTGGTTGTCCCTCTCTTTTTCTTACGTGGAGTGCTCTGCGCCGTGCTTATGTGCGGAGGTGGGGCCCGTTTCGCGTCGTAGTAGCTCAGGACACACACACATCAAAAAGCTAAAGAACCAAATAAAAACAATAAAATGGAGAAACAATTTTTTTTTGGGGGGGGGGGGAGTTTGTGTGTGTGTGTGTGTGTGTAGGGGGGGGTATCCTTTTCACACTTTTTTTTTAATGCCCAGAGAGAAGCGGGAATGATAAGGAGAGCGTCTGTGATGGTGATGATGGGAGAGGAGAGGGGAGGGGAGGGGAGAGTACCTTTTTTGTTCTGTTCTGTTCTTTTTTTTTTTCAAGGGAAAGCGAAAAACTGTGTGTGACGCACCGTATCTTCAATGTGAGGAATAACAAATATTTGAAACAACGAAGCCGAAACCAAAACGGAAAGGGAGGGTAAAGGAAGAAGAAGAAATCGCGTAAGCTGCGTGTCTGTACGGGCTTTTCGTGGATGACGGCGTGTATTTGAGTACGGAGTGAGTCTGTGTGCGTTACTAGCTGTATGCTTCCTCAGTGGGACGTGGGTGCAACCGACAGACGCACAGCCGCGTTGCACAGAAGAAAGTGTGTGAGCGCGCGCAAGAGAGAGAGAAATTGGGAAACGACAGAAAAAAAAATTGAGGAGACGTGCGGCCGCAAAAGGCTTTTGAGACTTTGTGTTGGCGTGTATGCGTGGGGAGCGAGGAGGGTGGGGAAGGGGGGGGTATACGTCAGAGGTGAGAGCCCAGAACAGCCTCACCTGGACACACCGCCATATAGCAGGTGTCAAGACGTGAAGATGCGATAGCCTCTACCCCTCCCACCGCACATAGCGGCATGAGGATAAAAAGAAGACCTCAGCAGAGGGAGCCACAGTAGCAGGCCGCTTGGCGACACCCACCACGGTTGCAGGAGGCGCGAGAAAGAGAGGGCCGCCACCGCACCACAAACCCGACAGCACCACTGAAACACCGACAGCATCTTAGCGCTTAACGGTGTGTTTGTGTGTGTGTGTGTGTGTGTGTGCGTGCGTGTGCCAGTGGTGCCTGCTGTGTGTTTTGTTTTTGTTTTTCGCTTAGCACCGGAATCACCATAAAAACAAAAACGGAAAGAATGTGAATGTCGACAACACCACAGCCGGAGAACAAAACCCGAAGCCGTCACAGACCTGCATGGACAACGATCTCCACGCACAGTGCTTCGGAGCACCAGCGGAAGAACACTCACCACCGAGCGAACAAAGAGAAAGCCTCCTTGCTCAACCAAAGCCACACACACACACATACACATACACCCCACCACCCCAGCAACACGCCTTGAAGCGATCGGCACGCCTCGACCGGACACGAATACCGTACTGCTTCGTCCCTGGCTTCTCTTCCGGCAGCCCTCAACCGTCATGTCCAGAGCCTCTACCCGACGCTTTTTCCTCCCAATTTCGTGCCGTCGAGAAGCGCTAACAACACAAAGAAGCGTGTGACTACCTAACGGGGGGAGGGGGTGGAGAACGTCGATCGAGGGGGGGAGCGTGAGGAGACGGGAAAAACGAGAGGGCTGCGGGATGCACACGCGGAACAGAAGAGCGAACAACTACGAAAGAAGGGAGGGAGGGAGGGAGGGGGCATCAGCACAGCCGCCGGCAGCACAAGGACGACAAGGCAGCACAGCACTGTGCATGCTTGGCCAGCGCTGCAGAAAGGGAAAGCGGAGCGGTACCACACGAGCGCGCGGCAGCAGAACGACGCTACGAGTGAGGCGGTGCCGCTTCACCGCCACCGTCCTCCCCCTCCTGCACCGTCCAGCCGCGAATAACCTCGTCGTACGCGATGTCGCTGTACTTGCTGAAGATGAGCGGGTCGGTCGGGCTCAAGAAGTTGAAGTTCCCCTTGGCGAACTCCTCGTCCGGAATGCGGTCGAAGAGGGCCGTGTGAAAGCGGACGTAATGGACAAGGGTGTAGTACGTGAACATCGGCACATCCTCCGGTCGCGGAAGCGGGCAGAACTTCATCAGGAACCCCATCAGCATCATATCCGCCCCCGGCCCATCGTGCAGCAGCGCCTCCTCGAAGTTAACCGCCGTCACGTAGTACATGTCGCGGATGTAGTACTTAATTTTGTTCAGTGGTGGGCGGCCCATGATATCCTCGGACGTAGCTGCCCAGCCATCAAACATAGTCACCAGCAGCTCCTCCAGCACTTCGCGACGGCGGTTGAACTTCTCGATCGGGATACTTGTCGCGCGGCGGCTGACGAGGTGCACATGCAGCACGTACAGCCAGTACGTCAGGTCCATCTCCGCGTACTCTAGGTCGAATAGATCCTTCCACTCGGGCAGCGAGATGTGGTGGCATAGGTGGCCAGAGATGAACTCCGATACAGCACGCACTTGACCGCCCATCGTCATCCACCGCGGCCGTTCGCCCTCGTAGATGGCCATCGAGGATGGGTCTCGAACGTCGATGCCCTTGTACCGCTCCGCGTTCTCTTCCACCAGCTTTGACAGCAGCTCCTCGGCGGGCTGGATGTCCGTCGTGGCCCGCGGCGTCAGGAATTGGTCCGGAACGGGCTTCAAAAACTTGTCCTCCGCAACATTCTTGAACTCGCTGCCCAGGCTGGCCCACGCCGCCCCCGCCATCCACGACGTCGATGCAGGCGTGGTGACAGAAGAGGAGGCTGCGGAAGCGCCGGTGGTAGTCGATGATGACATGGAGGCGGAGGGGTGGCTCTCGTGGCTCGCATTGTCGCTGTTAGGGACCTCATGCCTGGCCGCTGCAATGGCTGTCTTCTCCACCAGCCGCCGCGCACTACGCGAGAACATAGCGCCCTGACGTCTGGGCCGCTGCCGCCACAATTACCGCCTCTCCTTGTGGACGTCGTGCGAATCGACGTCCGCGGCCGCGGTCACTGTCTGGGCGGCGGCGAAAACGATGGAGCCAACGAGTTCGCGGTGGTCTGCCGTGTTTTGCGTCGTGCGCGATGCGGTGAAGGACTGCCTTGCTAGCACTGTCACAATGACACCGAAGTGCGGGAGGGAAAAATAGATTTCATAAAGAGGGTCAGTTCGTCACGCAGCCAGGTGAACACCCCCAACCCTTCGCACAAGTCCTCTGCCTACCTTTAAACTTACGGTACTTAATGTCGATCTCTGTAAAGGACGACCTGGCATGCATGGACATGTGGACCAAGGTGGGATGAATGGTTGTCGCAGACACGCACGGGCGTGTGGGTGCGTGGTGAGGAGAGGGGAGGAAGTGGGGAGGTATGCAGTGATCAGATGCGGAATACGCGAGCGAGCGAGAGAGAGAAAGGAACGGGAGAGACGGTACGATGAAACGGTGTTTTGAAAAGCAGCAAAATACCCTCGCAAAGTAGGAAGCCGCACTGGACGATCCAGCGCATCACTTTCGTCCCAGTCGTCGGCCACCGATAGCAACGACAGTGCATTCCTTTGCTAGCCGCAGGCAGCACGTTTTTCTTGCCCTCACACTCTTGTGGGGAAGGAGATCGGGCTGCGTTCAAGGACACTGACGTGACCCAGTCAGACAGTACTCGGAAATCGCACGCAGACGAAAGACCGGAGAGACTCCCACGCACAGACCCGGCAATGCGCGGCTGCGTCTTCTCCATTTTTTTTTGAATTCTTCAACAGAGACGCGCCCACGTGTCAAGGGACAAGCTGTACACCGACGACATAATCGAAACTGGGAAGATGTCGCAACATAATAGAGTTCGGAGACATGGCAGAGGAAAGGGAAGAAAGAGGATGGAAGGGAAGACGAAAGCAGCACCCAAAGGCTAAGCCGGTCAGCGTGCGTCCCCCCTCGCCTCGTCGACTTGCCTTGATACTGGTTTCCATCTATACGACCGCCCCCCTCCTCCTCCACCGAGCACTCCATTGCATCCCGACACAGACGCAGCCATTCGTCGTCTCTGATCACACTACTTGGACGCGGCCTTGGTGACGTGAAGCTGTGAAATCTGGCCGATGATGTGCTCGAAGGTGTCTTCCACGTCCTCGTCCTCCCAGTCCTCCTCCCATGACTTGGCCACTTCCTCCTCAAACTGCCCGCTGATCTGCCGCATCGATAACGTGCGAACGGACCCAGCGCGGGACATGTTGCCTGGGCCTCCCGTTGCCGGCGCCGGCTCGAAGCTCTTGAACTCCAAAAACTTGTCCTCCGACTCCTTGTACCACGCCGACCACACGGTCTCGCTCGAAGGGACGGCTAGGAGTGCGTCTGTCGTCTGGAGAATAGACGGCTTCGCCTCGGTTGTGCTCGCTGGTGTCGCCGCCATGTGAACAATTTCTTCTTGCACCTTTTGTGTGTCGCTGCTCGTGGTGCTGCGGTTTCCGCTCTAACTTGTTCGGTGTAGAGGAGAAGTGGGGGGGTTGCTGTGAAAAAACTTCGTGATGGACAGTGCGACACAGTCGCTGGACCGACCGATGAGGTCGCCACAGAAAAAAAGAGGTGAAGGGAGAGAGAAGCAGAGATACGCACGAGCGCTGCGCAGGCCTTCGAGGGAGAGGGGGACCGGAGGATGGCGATGCTGATGAGTACGATGAGGATATCGAACAAGATGAGTTCACAACAGTGAAAAGGGACACACAAATGCGCCCCCCCCCGCTCTCGTGTGGGCTGCGGCGTCGTTACACCGCGCAAACGCTTAGGTACTTCATGCCTTTCAAAGCTGCAAGTTTGTATTATGCACAGTGCAGTGAACCACCACGCATGGAAGGAGGAGACGCCGGTGGTGGTGGTGCGTCCTCACGCGCAACCGTGAAGATGACTGTCTCCTCCGTTATGCGCGTGGATGAGCGGCTCCTTGCATCCACGCCTTCAGCAGACAACAACAGCAAGAGCGCCCGGCAGGTCCATGCATCGTGCTTGCCACGCACGTACGAGTGCGGTTGAGAGTACGTGTGTTTACCTGCCCACGGTGTCGGCAGATAAAAAAAGAGGTCCCTTTTTTTCTGTCTCCCCCTCTCGGAAACGTGAGCAGTGACGGCAGCGGTACGCAAGCCATCACACCTCCGCAACGAGAGCATCTCCATCGCCATGACGACAGCAACGATCCTCAGTAGTGGTCGTCATCGGACCTTGTCCCTTGCTACAGCCAGTGTGGGGCACTCTCTCTCTCTCTGCGCACATCCTGCCGCCTTCATTCTTGGCTCTACGACTGCGCCGTGTGGATTGCCTCCATCTTCACCGACCCGGCCTTCACCTTTTCGGGGTTGGCGGTCAAGTAAAAGTCAAGCCCGCGCGCCGGGCATGAGGTTCGAGAGGCGATCGCATTCAGCGAAATTGCGTAGCTGGTCATGAGGTGGTTGACCACCATCAACCCCCGCCCCTTTGTCGGCGGAAACAGTTTCTCGATCGCTGTCGGCTTCACAATGAAGTTGCCATTGCGGTCCACGTCCACCTCAATGCCAACGTGGTAGCCGCCAAACATGAACATGTTCACGACAACGTCGCTCTCATTCACAACGCGGAATGTGCGCGGAACGGCCTTGTTGTAGATGCGCTGGAACGCGTGATTGCCCAGGCGTGGCTGGCCGTAGGTGTAGACGGTCACGTCGGCGATGGGGTAGTCCATGCGTCTCAGCATGTAGGTAATACTATACGCGCAGAGGGACGCGAGGGCGCCGCCGAGGCTGTGGCCGGTTGTGAAGATGCGGTAGACGGTGCCGCGGTCGTCACACAGGACGTCGCGCAGCCGCGACATCACTGTCGGCTTCAGCGTCTTCCAGATGGTAAGAAACCCGGCGTGACAGGTGGGCCGCCACGATGTCTTGCGCATGCAAGAATGGATGCACGACGCACAGCCGAGATGCTGCGCAGCTGTGGCGCTGCCGTCGTCAAAGGTGCTCGCCAACTCGGGCACCTCTTCGCCCGCCGCGCTCGCTTCCTCCCTGTCGGCCGTCTTATCCATCTCCCGCCACACGACCCGGTGGATGTTCATGTCGTACTTGGCGTTGCTCATGTTCGCTGTCCCGCGGAAGCCGATGATGATGCGCGGCGCCTTGCCCTTGTGTTCGTCAGCGCTCGTATCCATCTTCACCATGAGCACTTGCACCTCCCTCGCCTCCGCCACCAGTAGCCGCACAAAGCCGTACTTTCCGACGTTGATGGGCAGCACCGCAGGGTCGAAAACGGCGGTTCCGGCTGCCGTCGGCGCCGGCGCCCCCGATTCAGTCTCAGGGGGTGCCAAGGCGGAACGGCTGGACGGACGCTTACCGGCGAGTGCAGGCGTGCAGGCTGGCGGTGACGCGGCTGCACCGCCGTTGTCATCTTCGCTGCGTATATGCACAATGACCGTATCCGAGCCACGCGCGCGCGACGTAGTGGACAGATGCGCCTCCTGCCCCGTGCTAGCGTCGCCGATGGCGGACGCGACTGCTGCAGTCCCCTCGGTAGCGCCGCCAATTTGGCCAGCGACTTCCCGCGCGCGCGCGTCCGTCTTCTCCGCCTCTTTTTCGCGGTCCTCTTCGGCGTCGTCGTCGCCCGTGTCTTCCTCCGCTGGGCAGCAACCGCAGAGCCGATTCTTGATAGCCTTCACCACAGTAAGAGGAACGCTCTGCGGCGTCATCTTGATACCCGTCTCGATCGCCTGGCCGTCGGTGCTCTCCTCCACCCCGTAGGCCTCCCAGGAGATGTTGAAGCAGTCGATGGAGGTCTCCAGGTTGAAAAACGGCAGGTACTGGATTGCCTGAAACGGCCGATACGCTGCGTCGAAGATGTGCGTTTCGAGCCGGTTCAATCCGCGAACCGGCCGCTCCAGTAGGTGCCGCTCCGCCGTCCCAATCAGCGCTCCCAGGCGCTCCCGCGCCAAAACCAGGGTGCGCATCAAAGAGCGAGTGCCACCGTACGCGCGGTCGCTGCTGCTGACATCATCGTTGTCGCCTGAGGTGCGCAAAGAGAGGTCGGATAGCGCGTCGCCGTCTCCGGAGTGCGATATGGGCAGATGACTACCTGTGCCGCCATGCACAGAGAGCTGTCGCGCGTTGGCCTCAACACCGTCGCCCGCTGGTGCAATGCAAGACGCGTCTGCGGCCAACACTGGTGAAATGCACGACACAATGGGACGGTCGTCCTTCTCCACGAGCGTCGCTTCTCTGAGATTGCCTCCATCGTTGGCATGGGATGCGTCTGCAGTCGGCGCCTGCATCGGAAGCCTCGCGCACGCCAGAGGATCGTGCTGGCGCACAAAGGTGTCATTCTTGGTGTTTAAGGCGACTTCGCTTTCGCTTAGTCGCCGCTTGTCATTTTCGGACCCTTCCTCATCAATTTCGGTGTGCGGAAACACATAAGTCTCCGTTGACGTCCCCGTTGCCGCCTGCAACGCTCTCGAGAACGCTGCCATGGGTGTCTCAGTGTCCCCTGTCACGCCTGCACCAGCGGAGAGAGATTGGTAGCGGGGCCGCGCCACCAGTGGAGGCGTGCCATGCCCTAAGGCAGTCTTGCCGCTGCGCCTGGCGGACTCCGCGTCTGCATCCCCCCACGAGGTAGTGGGAGGGTTCCCAAGCGAGAGTGAGCGTGCGTGGTACTGGCTCCAGTCAGCGAGCATCAACGGCGCCAGTGACGGAGAAGCACGGCCGCCGTTGCGGTCAAAACCACTGTACGTGTGCGCCAAGGTATTCGCCGAGAATGCTCCCCGGCGCTGCGAGAACCTGCAAAACGTAGCACTGTCGTCTCTGCCGTCAAGACCTCGCGCGACAGATGAGTTCTGCCGCATCCGTGACCGCCATCGCGCGGGACCTTCAATAGCATACGTGTCCCCGGCTAATGACCTATCGCGCCTCACGCCCGCGTACGACTCCGCAACACCTTCGCCACCGCCAGCGGTGCCGTCGCCGTCCGCTAGAAAGTAGGTGCTGAAGCGATCCATGTTGATGATGTGGCGTGCCGCCACGCTCACCAGCATCAAGCCATTCGTGTCGAGATCATCATGGCCGCGCCAAAAACCACTGCTCCGCCTGTCGAGTGTGGTAGTCGCAGCACCAGCGCCACTGTCACTGTCGAAGCGGTGCCATGGACTCGACTCCATGACCGGGTGGCTTGCTCCTCGTGTAGCCGGCGCACCCGAACGGCCATCTCGGCGCACGGAGCCGATGATGCCACGGCCGTTATCCCGCACAACCGGTGACTCCTCATGGTGCTGACTGCCGCCGTCACCGACGCCGTCGTCCGTGTCTGTCGCGTTCCCCTGGCGGTTCGGCTGCGGCGAGCTTGTCGCACGGCAATCATCACCGTGCACTTCAGGCACCGGGGACAACAGATTGGACGGTGCTGTGTTGTGCGTGCGCTCCCACGGCATGGCGACGGCGACAGGGCCGGCCGAGGTGGGTCCGAACCTCTCCACCGCTCCGTCAGCGTTCTGAAGCCGTTTCTGCTTCGCCATGTACTGCCGCCATCGAAACTGAAACTGAAGACGGTAAAACCGTGTCTCCTCCTGCTCTGTCACAAAGATGTACTGACTGCCACCGTGTCGCGCCAACCAGCGGTACCACGTGTCAGGCCACACCATGTGTTTCCAACGGGGGTCCCTCGGGTTCACGGGTACGTTCTCGTCGCGGCTCTGCGAGGTGTAGACGAGCGTCATGATGTTCACAAAGAAGCTCGCGACCATCAGCATCGGAAGCTGCAGCAACGGCTGTTGCGAGGCCAGCGCCGGGTAGCCGCGGTTGTAGAGCAAAAAGAAAACGAGACAGTGAATCACGCAGTACACGATGGCGGACAGGAAGACCATCAAGAACACGCGACAGGCAAGCTGCTGCGGACGGCTTTCCAAGTACGGCTTTTTCCCGAGGTAGCTGCGTAGGTAGAAGAGGAGCAGCAGGCAGACGAGACCGCCAGCAATCTGAAGGATGATGACGGACCAGTAGAGGCGCTTGGACCGCACTTCGCTGTTGGAGGTGAGCTGCCACATGTACTTGTTCAAGCCCGCGTCCACAATGTCGAGCACAAAGATGCTGAACATGTAGACAGAGATGAGAATCTTGGTCCACATGGGTGGGTCGCACACGTTTCGGCTTCGCGCGAGGAAGGCCCTGAGCTTGGCAAGGATGCCGTCGCTCGGCTTCACTTCGCGGGGGCGGGCCCACATCATCGAGGCGGTCATGACGGAGAGCATGTACGCAATGGACACCGCCATGAAGTAGGTGGGGATGCGGTACTCCATGAAGGCTAGTATGGAGGACAAGGGCCAGCTTGTGATGTTCAGCGCGAACAGCGGGTCTATGTACCACAGCAGCGCCACCTGAAGGATCAGCGTCCAGGTCTGCTCGTACAGGGTGCTCGTGTACTTGCAGTACGCGACAAAGCGTAGGGTGTGAACCACGGAAAAGACCGTCAGCGTGTAGCGCCACACAATCGTGGCAACCGTGTAGGCAGAGCGTTGGTAGGCAATGCCGACGGAGCCACTGGCCGCCCTGGCCGCCAGCGATTCCGGCACCAAGGTGAGGGTAACGCTGAACTCACCCGCAAACGTGGGCGTGCTCCCAAGCAAGAGCTCCGGCACACGCGCTACATCGCACCGAGTCTTCGTCCTGTCGCAGCGAATCGACAAGGGGTGCTCCGAGACCCACTCGAATCCGCTGCCCGATATGCGATTCTCGGCGACAACGTTGTACACCTGCACTACACTTGCCTGATCAGTTGGCGGAGGTAGACTGAAAGCCACACGCCGGTAGCGCACCATACTGCTATGCTGATAGGTCAAGTTCGAGCCGCCCCACCTAAGCGACACCGTCGCTGGTGTCATGAGGGTGCCGTTAGCCGCTACAGTCGGCGGAGAGGTCACGCAGGGGCTCGTCCACTTATCCATGTACTGCAGATCTACGCCGTACCCTGCGCCACAGATGTTCACCATCGACCACTGCACCTTCGGAAGAACTTCGACGACGAGAGCGGCGATAAGGCACGCGTGCCACAGCACAAGGGTGAGCCGCATCGCGAAGGCGGAGATGGACTCCACCTGCAGCTCCACCGGCTCGTAGAAGCGCTGCATCACACGCAGCTTCTCGGGGTCCCTGCGCTGGCGATGGCTGCTATGGGAGTTTGCGAAAGCAGCGGGGTTAATCGACGACGGGGCCATTGGACTGTGCGATGGCGAGCCAGTCTGCATCTTGTGGATCGCCAAGGAGTTGCTGAAGCGCTGGACGCCGTATGGGACAGGAGGGGAACCGTGAAACGACACGCCTTTCGGGGCAGATATACTGGTGCCGTCACGGTTGGACAGCACCGTGGATGGAGCGCCCGCATGCGTCATCCCTCCATCAACACTGCGGGCATTGCCACCGCAGCCACCGCTCGAGTACGCAGCGAGGAAGTTCTCGTGGCCCTGCGCGCCAAGCACACCTGCGCCGCAGTAGTAGTCGCCAACGAGGAAAATCTGCCGGTGCGGTGCGGTCGGGATGACGCGATGGCGATGCGCCGATGACTGCTGCAGCGTCGTCTCCTGCCTATCCTCCCTTTCCGCCTTCTGTTTCCGGGTCTTGCCAGACTTTTCCTCGGGCTGGTGCGCCCTCCAAGATGGGAGGCTGCCGCGCGCCTTGGCGGACGCGCTCACCCTCTCCCGCGCCGTCTGCACTAATTCGCTCTTTGAGATCGCCGCGGAGGGCCTCGGTGCGGGTTGCTGCTGCTGTTGCTGCTGATGTGCCGGCTCGCGAACTAATCGCCTGCCATCGCTACTGCCCTCAGCGCTGCCGTGAGAGGAGGAGGAGGCATTGTGTTCCCCTCCGAAGGGGTACTGCGTCGATTCTAAATCTGCCGCAGCATCGCCACTGCTCAGACCTACGGAGGGCATATCAAGTCTGTCTCCCTTGCGACTCCGGGGAGCGAGGGACTTCAGCAGAAGGCAGCGGCGCAGTGAAGTGAGAGAGCGGCAAGTGCGCGTGTACTAGGGCTCTGACGTTCTGTTCAATGACGGCCGCTCCGCGCTTCAGTCAAGATGCGTGAGAGTCACGAGGAGGGAGGCAACTATGTAAAGGAGAGAGAAAAGGAGAAAGCTCTCGACACAAGGGTGTCTCGATCAGCAGCAGAGGCTGCTAAGGGGGTGTAAGAGGCGGTTCGGGACCAAAGGAAAGAGCCCTCATAGCAGCTGTATCAAGTTACGCGGCTATGTGCGTCAAGCTCCTGTCAAGATGCTCCCCTCTCGTGTGGTTCTACATGGAGAAATGCGAAGAGGGCAGGGCACAGGTTGCACAGCGGATTACAAAGAATGTGTGTACATGGGCAGAACCAAAAAAAAGATGCTAAAAAGATGGCGAGAGTGAAGCGGAGGAAAGGGAAGGGGAGGGCACCGGCACACGACACCCTGGCACTCCGGCACGTCTACACTCACGCACGGAAACACTCGGGCTCGCAATCACCTTTCGTGTCAGCGCTTATCGAAACCGATGGAGGGGGGATAGCCACAACGAGGATGACAAAATTTAGTAAAGACTAACCCTCGACGCGAGACGAGAGGGCAGCCGTAGTAATCACCACCGAAACAACGGAGAGGCGGCCACCTGGGGCCAAAACTGAGGGAGAAAAAATAGAGAGAAGGAATGTGTGCGAAGGACAGTAGAAGAGGAAGGGAAGTCAGTGCTCCGCGAGCGAGCTGATGAAGGCGGCATGCCTAGAAGCCGGCACACAACGACAACATTCTTTTTTTTTCGATTGTCACCCCGCCACTCTGCCACCGACAAGTGGGCAAATATAAGCCTTCAACCACAGCTCACACGCCTCTGTCGCACTGCGGCTGCACCCGAGTCGTCCAGGACGAGCAGTCTGCCGTGGACTCGGACCATGCGTCCAACGGGCTCCTCTTGCCCTTGCTCGTTCCTTCCTCGCACGCATGCCGCACGATCGGCGACACACGCACACGGGTGGTCCGCATGCCTTGATCCAAGAGAGCCGCGCCCAGCGTCCTGCTCGAGGGCGGAGGCGGTCGCGTCTGTCGTGGAGGCAACAGGAGGTGGTGGTCACTGAGGTATACGCCTCTCTCTGTGCTCGACCTCAGTGGTAGCCGCTACTCCGGTGCGATGTAGCGGGCGGAGCAATGGAATGGTAGAAAGGGGGAGGTTGATCGAGACGAGCGCAAGCACGAATCCTACGCAGCGTGGAAGAAAGTAAGTGAGGAGAGAGCGGGGGTGGAGTGATTGGCAGCGCCAGAGCGGCACGCAGTCGTTGGCCAAGAACAGCAAAGGTCATGGAAACACCCAGAGCGCACATGCGATTGTGTAGGCAGTGGATCTGCTCAACCTGCAGTCGCAGCGGAGTGCTCTGTCGGGAGCGCATGTCACTGAAGGTAACGTATGCATCGATGAAGGGGAACCTTGGCCATCCCACCCTCCGCCTTTTCTCCTGACGCTCTCATCTCGTTCTTTGGTCTTCGTGTGTTCGCACGCCTACGCGTGTCTGCGCGTGACGGACGGGAGGGTAGCCGTGTGTCGGTGCTCATCATCGTCGTCGAGCTCTCGCGCATCATCGTGGCGTCCCACTCCGGAGCTGCTGTCCATGCGCATGATCATAAGCACCACACATGGAAATGTGCCAAGCAAAGACCCAAGTACACACGAAACGAGGTGGGAGAACGTCCGCTTTATAGCGCTGAGGGTGGTAGGAAAAGAAAAACAAGGATAGGTAAAGACACAACGGAAAGTAAAGGAGGCGACGGGGGTGAGGGCGGCTCGAAGACACCAGTGCGACAAATGCGCCGTCATGAACGCCACGAACAATATGAAGCAGTCCCCTCCTAGAGGGAGGCAGAGAGGGGGAACTACGAAACCTCTCTCCATGAGAACAGAGGAGTGGGAACAGCCCAAGAAAAGCGCTAGCGGCTCTACGGCACACTCGCACGACGGCGCCGCCACAGCAGCCTTGAATATCGCACATTGAAATTTTGTTGTTGTCTCTTGTCAGCGTGTCCATTCCGGCACAATATATGGCGTGCACTCCACTCGGGCAATCCTATAATCGGCACAAGCCCGTCCACTGCCGCAGGTCGGCCCGACGCAGCGCCATCCACGACCTGACCGCCGACGTCAGTAGCGATGCATCGCTCGCACTTCTCCATGACGTAGGCCCTTGATCCTCTCACCACCGAAATCAGTTCGGCATTTGGCAAGGGATAGGGGGGGGGAAAGGAGAAGGGGGCTTGCTTAGCTTCCCCGCAGAGAGTGGGAATCCGGCACCCTAGAATACCATGCTCTAAGGCGTTTCCCTTCCCTCCCTCTCTGTCATCATGGTAAGAGATCCAAGAAGGAAGACGAACAGTGGCGAGACGAAAAAAGGAGAGGCGCCTCGCCAGCAATGCGTGGCAGCATAAGCGTGTGCCACGGCTGGTGAGCCGCATCAGCAGAACAGCATACAAGAAAGGTCCCCAGAAGTCTTGAGAAGTGGGTGTGGGGGAGGGGAGGAAAAGTAGCAACAAACAGCAAAACGGCATAGAAAAAAGAAGCAAGCACACGCATCCACGAGAGCAGCCGCGCAGCACCTTCCCGATGCCTGTACACGCACACACACACACACACCTCTTCTCCGCTGGTCAGCAGAGTTTACAAAACGGATGCACCATCCCAGACGCACACCCAGACATGCGCGCGCACGCGCAGACCTGATCAGTTGGGCGGGAACACAAAGGAAAAGGCGCGTCGAATATGCACAGGATGGACCGCTGGGGAAGAGGTCAGCGGGGGCCACCCCACCGCTCTTTCGTGTCGCGTGTATGTGTGTTTTCGGCTTTGTTGTTCTCGCTTCAATATCTCCGCGTTTCGAGTTTGTTTCCTCTGCAGGGGCGCGCCACCCTCAGCGCCTCTACCTTTCTCCAGCACGCACGCACGCGCAACAAGGAATGAATCGCCTGCCCACACATGCACCCTCTCAGCTGCGCTTCCACGAGGAAGGCCTCAATAGAGAGAGCGAGAACACACACACACACACACACAAAATAAAAAGAAGTGAGGTGAGAGGACGAGTGGGAAAGCGAGAGGGAGATGGAGAGAAGGAAGGAAAGGAGTTGGCGGTCACAGAGGGCAGGAAAGAACACTCCACATCGACCCAGACAATACGAACGAGCACACAAATAAATAAATAAAACCGCGATCACGGATGAGCCATGAAGGGGCGCCCGCAACGCACACGCACAGACAACGAAAAGGAAAAGAAGCTCAACAGACGCGATGTGGTCATACGAAACGCCGACGCGCGCATAGGTAGGCAAGAACTGCAGAAGCAGGAACCTCGTCAGCGAAGGTGGATAAGACGCTGTGTTGCTCTGAGGGGGAGGGAGCAAAGAGTTGAAACGCTGGGAGTGCTCACCACAGAACGAAAAAGAAAAAAAAGCAGCGGCGACGGCGGCACCGGCCATGCCGGCCGCTACTCAGCTCGTCTTCGCTTTGCCTCTCCATGTCCATTGGCGGGAGCAGACCGGCTTTCGGCGCCGTCCTCAGCATCAGCGCTGTCCGAGCCCGTAACCGCCGCCGCGATTCATGTCTACCCCGCCGTCCGCTTCACCGAGAAGGATAGCTTTTTATGGTTGCTGCTGAGAGTCACTTTCACCGTGCTGTTTGGCGACAGCTCTTGCGAGATGATCATGCGGCTGAGCTCTGTTGTGATGTTCTTCTCAACCCAGCGCCGTAGCGGACGAGCGCCCATATCCGCGTCGAAGGCGGACTCCAATACGTAGTGCTTCGCCTCCTCGGTGAGGGAGACACGGATGGACTGATCCTTGAGGCGGCCATTCAGCTCCTCAACGATGAGGTCGATGATCCCCATCATCTCCTTCGAGCCCAAAGAGCGGAAGAGGATGATGTCATCCAGTCGGTTGATGAACTCCGGGCGAAAGAACTTCCTTACCTCGCCCATCACCTGTGCCTGTGCCACTTCGTAGGCCTTCGGTGAGGTGTCCATATTCTGTAGATACTGCGCACCCAAGTTGGATGTCATGATGATGATCGTGTTGCAGAAATTCACGGTGCGGCCGTGGGAGTCGGTCAACCGCCCGTCGTCGAGCACCTGCAGCAGTACGTTGAAGACGTTCGGGTGCGCCTTCTCCACCTCATCCAGCAGCACCACCGTGTATGCGCGACGGCGCACCGGCTCCGTGAGCTGGCCACCTTCTTCGTGGCCGACGTACCCTGGCGGAGCGCCGATCAGCCGCGCCACAGAGTGCTGCTCCATGTACTCGCTCATGTCCAGTCGCACCATGTACTTGGCGTCGTCGAAGAGCTCTGTGGCTACGGCCTTGGACAGCTCTGTCTTGCCCACGCCGGTGGGGCCGAGAAACAGGAAGGAGCCGGTAGGCCGGTCAGAGCGGGACAGGCCGGCACGTGAGCGCAGAATGGCCTCCGCAACACGGTTCACGGCCTCATCCTGGCCCTTCACACGGAGATGCAGTTGGTCGGCCAGGTGCAGCAGGCGCTCGCGCTCGGTCTGGCTCAGCTTTGTCACCGGGATATTGGTCCAGCGCGATACAACAGTGGCGATGTCCGTCTCGGTCACGGTGCCCTGCAGCATCGTCGTCTTCTGCTTCTCGATCTCCTCCTTGAGGGATCGGATCCTGTCCTGGATAATCGGGATGACGTTGTATTTGAGGTCTGCTGCCGTCTCCATGTCACGCATCCGCTCCGCCCGCTCCAGCTTCACCTTCTTCTCGTCCAGCTTCGCCTGTGTTGCCTGCAGCTCGTCGATACGGCCACGCTCCTGCTCGTACTTGGCAAGAAGCGGGCCAAGCTTCTCCTCCGCCTTCTGAATCTCCGCCTTCACGGCTTTCAGCCGCTCCTTGACCGACGGATCCTTGTCGCGCTGCAACGCCTTCTCCTCGATCTCCAGCTGGCGCTTCTTGCGCTCGAGGGCGTCGATCTCGGCCGGCCGCGACGACAGCGTCACACGCACGTTGGCGCACGCCTCATCAATCAGGTCAATCGCCTTATCCGGCAGGAAGCGGTTCGTAATGTAGCGGCCAGCCAGCTGCGCCGCCACCACAACAGCCTTGTCCGTGATCTGCACACCGTGGTGCTGCTCGTAGCGGTCTTTCAGCCCACGCAGGATGCTCATGCACTCCTCGACTGACGGCTCATTCACCTGCACTGGCATGAAGCGTCGCTCGAAAGCGGCGTCCTTCTCCACGTACTGGCGGTACTCCTCGAGCGTTGTGGCACCGATCGTGCGCAGCTCGCCACGGGCCAGCAGCGGCTTCAGCAGATTCGCGGCGTCCATCGCGCCGTCGGACTTGCCGGCGCCGAGTACGAGGTGGATCTCGTCAATGAAGAGGATGATCGTATTGTTGCTTTCCTTCACCTCATTCAGCACGGCCTTCAGGCGCTCCTCGAACTCGCCGCGGTACTTGGCACCGGCGATCAGCGCACCCATGTCCAGTGAGAAGATGCGAATGCCGGAAAGGGTGTCCGGCACGTCGCCTCGCACCACCTGTTGCGCAATGCCCTCCACAATCGCGGTCTTGCCCACTCCAGGCTCCCCAATCAGCACCGGGTTGTTCTTGGTGCGCCGTGACAGCACGCGGATGGTGCGCAGAATCTCGTCGGCGCGACCAATAACCGGGTCCAGCTTTCCGTCCTCCGCCTGCTTGCAGAGATCGACTGCGTACTTGTTCAGTGACTCGTAGTTGTCGTCCTGGAAGTCGGAGGTTATCTTTTTCCCCTTGCGCATCTCGAGCAGCGTGGTGCGAATCGCCTTCTTGCCAGCCCCTGCAGCATCCAGGATTCTGCCCACCTCCTTGCTCTCGTGCAGGGCCAGGAGGAAGTGATCAGCGGCCATGAGGGTGTCTCCGAGGGCAACACGCTCCTGCTCCGCCGTATTCATTACACGCATCATGTCCGAGTTGGGCCGCGGCTGCGTCGGTGCAGGCATCTGCGTGGGAATCGCGTCGACACGTGCCTCCAGTCCGTCCTTCACCGAGGCGGCACCGAGCTTGCGCACTACACGGGAGGCAAGACTGTTTTCATCTTCAAACATGACGTAGGCGAGGTGCACGGGGTCGAGGTAGCCGTTTGCCTTCTTGCGGGCCAGTGCCGCCGTGCGAGCCATCAAGTCCGACGCCGCCTGCGTCCATTCTGGCTGCTGCGTCGTCATGACGACAGAAAAAGAGAGGGGGGTACGGGAGAGTTAAGGGAAAGGATGCCGAAGAACAACAAAAATGGCTCGGAGATGGTGTGTGTATGTGTGTTTGTGTGTGAACTAGAGAAGAAGAGGGAGCGGAAAGTAAAACTTGTAGCTTCTTTACAAGAACCGACAAAACGTGGATTCTGCGTTTCGCGTGTTCACCCGTGTTGTCTCACCGCTACTCACATGTACATGAAAGACAGAGGAAGCGATGAACAAGCTTGCTTCCTGTTCGCCGCTGGTGCGTGTGTAGGTATGTGTGGACGCCCAGCTGTGTCCGCTTCGTTCTTTTCCCCCTTTGGATACTCGGTATGGCGGCAAAGCACAGCAACCAAACACGTCCACTGCAGACAAGAGAAGCACGCCACTTCCAACGAAGGTAAAAGAAAAAGAAAAACGCACAAAGAGCTCAACACAGCACGTGCGAGGGAAAGGACACCGGAACGAAGAAATAGCCGAGATAGGGGGAGAGAGAGAGAGGGGGGCGGGATACTGCGCGTCTCTCTGGATGTGCTTGTATGATGTGATGCTGAATGTTTTTCCCGTTGTGGCTATTGTTGTTTTCCGCCTCCGTTGTACGCCTGTTAGTTCGGTGGCCAATGGAGAGACGGAGAAAGAGAGAGACAGAGAGAGAGAGCGCGTACCGAAAACGCTCGGTGAACACAACAACAACAGTTCGAAATCGAAAAGATTCACACGGAAAAATAAAAATGAGGCGTTCGGCAGCGCAGGTGCCTTTTCAAATCGCTGTCACGACGGTGGGACTTAATCGCACTCGTTTCGTCGCCAACGTCTGACGTCCTGAGAAGCGAAGAAGTAGGGGGCGGGGCGCAGTAGGTGCACCGGACAGAGTAGCGGGCTGACTCTTGGTGTTTCGGCCTTTCCTTTTTTTCGTTGTTGTACGTCGTCCTGTCGCTCTGTTTCACTGCACCACTCACGAGTGGACGGCTCAAAAGAGAAGCGAGACTGCCGCGCACGAAAATGACGCGAGGATAGAGAGAGAAAACGAGGGAGGGGTGGCCAAGAACGGACAGATCCAGCACAAGGCTCCGGCAGCACGCGGTGCAGCAAAGGATAACGACAGCGAGTGATACGCGTGACGACCTGGCACTAGCAATATTCAAAACGGACGAAAATAAATAATAATAATAAAAGAGAGCACACACACAGAGAGAGAGAAGACAATCACGAAAACAAAAGAAAACAGCGGGAGTAAAGACGCCGACGTGACGAAGAGAGGAAGAGGGAGCGGGAAGGGGTGGAAGAGGTAAGAAGAGCACAGCAAACAAACAGCCAACAACCAAAAACAAAGCGGGCTTCAAAGCGCTTGTGCTGTTTATATATTTTGATGTCTCGAGACTGTAATAATACGTGTGGGTGGGTGGGGATGGAGAGATGGAGAGAGAACGTGTGTGAGATGTTTGGTAGCCTGCAGGTGAGGATTGATGGGCAACATGCATGCGTGTAGTGGGGAACATGTGCGTGAAGAAAACAAGGATGGTTGGAGAAGAGAAGGAAAAGGGGGCATTGAAGGCGAGAGCGATGGAGACGTCGCGGAGAGAAACAGCGGTGAGAGGAGGATAGAAGTGCTGCTGGGGTCTGCGCGTCATGCCCGTGATCGTGAAAGAGCTACGTTGACCGACAAGGAAACATGATACGAGGAGAGCAAGCGCTTCCTGTCCCTCCCCTCCGCCTCCGCCTCGTGCAGTCATCGCTGGACGCTCCCTGGAGAAAAACAAGGGGCGAGTTCATCAACGAAGCTGCAGAGACTCCTTGCCGCGGAGAAAGGAGAAGGAGTAGCGGCTATTATAGCGGAGCTGCGCGGCGTGTGCGCGTATGCCCCGTTGCCCCTGTCACACGCGCCCATTCCTTTCGTTTTTGTTTTCACGTTTTCGTATGGTCTGTTGATTACGTTTCCTCGCTTGGTCAGCAGATGGCACAGAGTGCCTGACGAGCATGTCCTCCACGACACCTGGGCAGGAAGAGTGCCACGCGGACAACAAAAAAGCAAGCGGCGTGTGCACCTGCGGTGGGGGGGGGAAGAACGTGGCAGAGGGCCCAAAAGCATCACGTGCACGGAGAGGTCTAAACCTTGCACAGTAACTCACACCATGAAAGCGACGACAGATGGTCGGTAGAACGAGAAGGATAGCCAAGACTCCAACGACAAATCCCCCACCCACACACATCCTCCTCCCTCCTTCATGGCATTTCCCTTCTGTTCAACTCGACGCATCGTCGGTCTTCCTCCCCATGCCGCTCGCTGCAGGAAGCGTAGGGCCAACAGCGCAGCTTGCTAGCCCTCCTCCCCGGCCGTCTCCGAGTTGTGGGTTTCGTCCTCACTGTTGGTGCTGCTCACCGGCTCGATCTCGTCCATGTAGGGCTGGCTACACCGCAAAGGGCACGCGCCCTGTGTGTATACGTTGGCCATCGCATTCAGTGAACTCGCGTAGGCCGAGATGGTGTGGTTCGCGAGAGCGAATCCGCGTCCGCGCGTGGGTCGGAACATGCGCTCAATGTACATGGGCTTGCAGATGTAGTTGCCGTGGCGGTCAATGTTCACCTGGACGCCAACGTGGTGGCCGCCAAAGAAGTTGAAGCCGGAAACAGCGTCGCTCTCGTTCACGACGCGGAAGGTGCATGGCACGGCGCGGTTGTAGTACTGTTTGAAGACGGAGTTGCCGATGCGAGGCTGGCCAAACGTGTAGACGACGAGATCCGGTTCCGGGTACTGGATGAGCAGCAGCATGCGGCGCAGCGTGTAGGCGCACAGAGACGCCAGCGCACCACCAAGACTGTGGCCGGTGACATAGACACGCATGAAGCCCTCAGAACGGTCTTGTTTACTGCCAAGGGCGCCCTCGCGAGTGTCCACGCGACCCCTGCCGCCGCTGTTGCGCGGCAACGTCCAGATATCAGAGAATGGGATAGTAGTATGAAAGATGTCGTGGTCCGACCGCGACGGTGAACAGCTTGCCGCGGTAGTCGCACCATCCCCTGTGTGGCCTGTCGTGCCAGCAGCAGAGACCTCGCCGTTTGACTCCTCAAACGGTGCACACTGGCTGCGGAGCTCCCTAAGCACCACGTCAATCACCCGCTCCTTCAGCGACATCCACAGTTCTAGGAACCCGCTGTGCACCGACGCCCGGGCTGACAGGGTCGGCGTCTCCATCTCCTTCCACGTGCGCTGCTGAAACCGCATGTCCTCCATCACGTTCGCCACGTTGTCGGTACCACGGAAGGCGATGACGAGGCGCGGCACCTTGCCGACATGCACCGGGCAGGAGCCTGACGTGTCCATGCGCACCACCACCACCTGAACCCCACGTGTCTCCAGAACAGCGACACGATGGTAGCCGTACTGCTCCACGTTCATGTGTGGCTGTCGCGTAGTATCGGCGTCGGCGCTGGCGGTCGCTGCCGAGGCGCGCGTCGGCAACGACCCAATCCTCTTGGATGGAGAGGAAGAAGAGAAGGATGCGCCGGCTGCGGCAGCACCTGGCGGAGATGAGGTCCCGACACAAGGCGATGCTGCAGAGGCCGCACGGGTGGAATTCCGAAAAGGGGGCTGGCAGCTGCCGCTTCTGGCGCTGCTGCTGCCGCCGTGAGGAAAAACCGCCGCCGCCGCCGGATCAGCCTGGGCTGCCCGTGTTGCCGAGGACGCAACCTCTGCCCCAGGTGGCGCCCGTGCGGGGGATCGGGATAGAGATGCGCGGCATTCATCCAAGAGTGCTGTCCTATCATCCCCCGACGTGAATGAGACGGCCGCCGCCGCGTCCTCTTCGGCACTGTCATCCAGGGCATGGCAGGCACGTGGGGATGGCTTGAAGCACAGGCCAAGCAGCGCTGTGGCGACGCGCTCCACAAACCCCAGCGCCGCCCTCGGTACCTCTGCCGCGTTTACCTGGATGCCTGTGCAGATAAACTTGTCGCCGCGGCTCTCCTGAACCGCGTACGCCTCCCACG
This sequence comes from Leishmania mexicana MHOM/GT/2001/U1103, assembly GCF_000234665.1. Classification (NCBI taxonomy): domain Eukaryota; phylum Euglenozoa; class Kinetoplastea; order Trypanosomatida; family Trypanosomatidae; genus Leishmania; species Leishmania mexicana. The sequence goes on from NC_018312.1 coordinate 653,911, forward strand.
ACAAATTCAGGCAGTCGATCGCCGTCTCCAAGTTGAAGAACACGAAGCTCTGCCGCGCTCGTTGCCGCAGTCGCACACGCAGCGGTCGGTCGATGCTCGCCTCGGCAAGAAAGTCGAGGAACGTCGCTGTGCCGTCCACCAGTCTGCTCTCAGCGCCATGCCGTGCGTCCGGCATACGGGGGGCGACGCGGCTCAACGCGTAACGCGGATCCCTTCCGTTCTGTGTGAGAAGAAAGCTGCGACCAGCCGCTGCGTCGTCGGCGTCCGAAGCCGACAAGGGCGGCAGAAAGGCAGGCGTCCCGCCGACTTGCGCTCCGCCGCCTGGCATCGTGTCTGCGGGGTTGCACGACGCCGTTAGTGCGCGTGCCTCGTCCTCACAGCTGAGCGACCTACCCAGGATTGGCGAGCTCGAGTTGTCGTGTGTCCTGATCCTCTCGTCGCTGTCGCCGTTGTCAGCGTGGCCCGTTCGACTCGAAGAGGAGGTAGACGGGTGGGTGGTGATGGTGGACAGTGTACGACGCCGGTCTGGCATGCTCAAAGGCGGCAACCAGCCGCTCTCGTCACACGATGGTAGATCGGCGAACCTGGCATCCTCGGCCGCCTCTCTGCCTACCGTGAAAGGGGCAGCCGTAGCAGCGGCAGCGGCGGAAGCGGAAATGTTGACTGGTGACAGGAGCAGTGGTGTAACATGGTTGCCGCCCTGGAGGCCCTCAACACCAGCTTCGCTGACGTCCCGCCCGCTCTGCGTCAGTGAAGGTCGACGCCGATGTTGCCCGCCGGCGCCTTCGCCGCCAGCCTCTGCCCTTTCCCCCGCCCTCGACTTCGGTGGCTCGGCGCTCTTTTTGCTCTTCTTCTTCCGCCTCCTCGCCAGCCTGCACGTACACTTCGCCAGCTGATAAGAGACCTGCACGTCGTAAAACAGCCGCTCCTCCGCCTCGCTAAAGAAGACATACAAGCTGCCGCCGTGCGAGTTCAGCCAGCGGTACCACCGCGACGACCAGCCGACGCGCTTCCAGCGTGAATCGTTCGGCCGGAGCGGAATCTGTAGCGACGACTGCGTTGTCGTGTACACGTACGTCATGTGGTTCACCAAACTCGTCAGCACCAGCAGATGAGGGAGCTGGACGAGGGGCTGGTAGTAGATGACCCCCAGCAGCTGCGCGTAGAGGGCGTCCAGCAGGGCTACCTGGGCAACGCTGTAGATGCCACCCGTGAAGTACATGAAGATCATAATGCGGCATGCAAGCTGCTGGGGACGGGTGGAAAGGTACGGGTGGCGGGCAAGGTTGCGGCGCAGCCAGTAGAGCCCCACACCACTTGACAAGATCCCGCACAGAAGAAGATAGCCGATACACTTGTCAACACGCAGGCACAGAGGGCTCTTGCATGTCAGCTCGTTCCCAGCGATGCCCTTCTCCTCTAAGCAGCACTTGGCCACGTCGAGACACGTGACGAGGGCAAGAAACGAAACCAACAAGACTCGCGCACGGAAACGCGCCACCTTCGAGCTCGGCACCACCTGCTCACCTGCCTCAGTCGAGCGATCGGCAGCAGACTCGTGAGAAGTCCTAGCCGACGGCTGCGGATCACCCCCCTGTGCAGCAGACGCGGACGTCGAACTCCGCGTCGCCGCGGGAAGGTGATGCGCGGGCATGGACTCCACCGCAGCAGCAGCGTTGGTGGGCACGCGCCAGCGAAATGAGCCGGCGATGATGCTCCATACGTAGCACACGATGAGT